>NW_003852517.1:6075422-6096163 GCF_000181295.1 Otolemur garnettii
AAAAAAAAAAAAGAATACTACTTTTAAATCCTTCTTTTGATTATGATTCCATGAGCTGCTCCAAAGTCATTTTTATATGCTGCTTGCTTTCATAGTGTAACAAGTCACCCATTTCTTTTACAGACAACTTGACTATATTTTCTTCTATTCTGTCTCCTTAGAGATGGCAACCACCTCACCACCATCACCTTCCAACCCGTTACGTGCCTTCACTGGAGCACTTAATTGTGCCTCGGCCTTCCCTTCTGCAATATTAAATGTCCCCATGAATTTCTGGCTCCTCAGTGAGACTTACTTTGCAGGGTTCTCAAGCATTAGAAAATGATAAGGATAAATCGAGCAGTATATTCTAATTCATAGCACCGTCTTAGCACTAAGGGAGAAGTTAATTCCTCTGGTAAATGTACAAATTGATCAAGTCCTAGCAAGGAGGCAGAGAGAAATAAGGCTTCATTCTTTTAAAAAATAAAATCTTAATGATTCTAAAACTCCTGGAAAACAGCCCCCCTCTGGTTCCTCCCACCCTTCTAAATTTTCCAATTCATTACTTGAATTAACCTGCTAAGCACTAAAGCCATCAGATAGTGGCGGCTCTATCAGGTCCATCAGGGGAGCCCAGCAGCTCGGAGGAGGCAGAGCAGTGAGCCTGGGCCTCAGCTGTGTGAGCTTTGATAAGCTCAGCGAGCCTCACGCAGGCCCTGCAAAGCAATTAAAACTGCAAAAGGGCTTCTCTCTTCCCTGTTCCTCTTTCTTCTTCCTCCAAACTTGAATAAAAATGATTTTATAAAGTATTCTTTTCAGAACTAACCACTCGAGGAAAATAAAAAGAGAGAGAGAGAGACAAGGAAAGAGAAAAAATAAAAAGGAAAGTAGCTCTTGAGAACTCATTGTTAGCATGAATTCCCATCACTCCAGCAATCATCACAGATCCACACGAGAGGAAAAGCAATGGGATAAAAGGACAGAGGGGCTTTATCTCAAGGCGTGCAGGAAAGAGGAAAACGCTCTCCATAGGCTTAGAGCCTGGTAAGCATTAGAAGGCTTGTTAGGGCCCATTCTTTGAAAGGCAAACCTTCAACCCTAAGATCTAACTCAACCTTGAATGAGACAAAAAACCGTCTGCTTTCTCCTCTAAAGTGAGTAGTGTGCCCTGAAGCCTGGCTGAGGCAATATCTTCACAGAAAGTTAGAGCCCCACTTAGCAAGTCAAATAACCGGGACCCCACAGTGAGTGAACACGAGAACAAGAAAAGGGAGGAAAGGCAGGGATCTAGAGGGTTTAGCAAGATTCTGAAGAGGGCTGCGGATTGTCTGGCAAGAATATGGGAGAAAAAATAACAACAGAAAATTAGGGAGGTGACAAAAAAAAAAACAGAGCTTAAGACAAATCAAGGCACACCTTCATAGGTTGATCAATAAATATGTGTTGCATGAATTATTAGCTCAGTTTTTAAAATTTGCTTATAGGAAAGTTACTGTGTGAAAACGAAATATGCCACAGGTCCCCAAATGACCAAGGACAGTAAACCACTGATAACCATTAAAGTTATCGGCTGTCTTGGAGCAGCTGATAAAAACTAAAGATTAAAATTCTCGAGGCTCTGAGGGGAGCATGGAGGAAAATCTCTGGACTCTAATTTTAACTCATTGAGCGTAAGAACTGCTGAATTACTAACAATATGAATCCCTTAGTGAGCCAGAAATTTTGCTTTATTAAATATCTGATATGGAAGCAAATGGCCATTGTCATTTGACAGTAAGGACATATGACATTCTGATATTGTACCATATGAGGAATCTTTCCCCCCAAACATTTCTCCTTCCCTGTCCCCAACCAGACTTTACCTAATTAAGCTACCACTCCCTGTACTTAAAGAAAAATAAAAATTAGAACTGTGTTGCTTTTTCTGGTCCAAGGGACTTTGTAAAATAGTGATAAGAAAACACGCCTCTTATGTACATATATTCACGTTTGATGTGTGAAAAGGTGGAATAAAGTAAGAGAATGTGGACAAAGAATGTGAGAAAAACAAGAAATGGAAATTACAAAATGCAACCAGGGAGACTGGAAACACACGATCAAAGATCCTCTGTCTTTACCATGGAAAAAGATGTATTGTCAGTCTCCAAGTTACATGTGTCTGATGCCTCTTGGAGTATGTCACCTTCCACAGCTCCTTGCCACATGCATTAACCAGTCACCATGCCTTAGTGCCTTCCACTACCTAAGCATTTACCCTAACATGGTAAGTAACAGAAGCAGTTCATGTTAGCATGGATGGAGTGGCCAGCAACTTGTTAGGCATTACGGTTCCATATGGGTATAACTCAACAGCTTTCTAGAAAAACTAAAACCTGATTGAAAAACTGGATGTATAAATAAGACATTTCAATACATCTGGTGTGGTGGAAGCTCACGGGTAGCATTTTACTCAGACTAGAGCATAGGCAGTGGAGGAAGACATGACTTTTTAGAGGCAATGAAGTTCTAACAGTTGGAAATGAAGAAAGGACAGAAGTGAGCAAAAGAGTAAAATTTGACAAGCAGGCAATAACAAGGCAACAACATGTACAAGTTGCTTGATACGGCTGGAATGTGAAGTTTCAGAAACTGCAAGTTATGGGCATGGAGGGGTATGCACTGGCCAGATCACAGAGCAATGTCTCTGCACTTGGCCATGACCTTGACTCGTACACAGCATTTTCATTCATTATCCCACTGCCTTGAGCTTAGTCAAAAGGGCAGCTTCAAGGGAAGCTGGAACATGCTGTCTGTAGTTAAGTAATCAGTGGTCCAGGAACAAAGGCAAGACAGACATTGAGAGAAAAACTGGCAGTCTGTAATTTATAGTATCCTAAGCTATGGAAGGACCTGAAACAGCAAAATGTTGTCACTATATGAGAAACTCAGAAACTATTTGTGTAGAGACAGAGAGAAGCATTCTGCAGTGTAACGACATCAGGGAAATGAGCTGGCAGAATGACTGAGGTGCTGATGGAGCCCTGATCAACCTGACGGGATGATGGCCTGGAGTTTGGATTAAGTTAATTTCATGGGAAAAGGCTTATATTTTATGCTTTGTTAAATAAGATTTAAATAGTGTTGCTTTGTATGCTCCCATCCTCCCATTCCCTTGAGGCAAACATTTCTTTGGCCAAGCCAAACTCAACTGGCATTATCAGTGCGGGCTCCAGGCACAGGCACAGTTTGTGCAAAGACTTAGACTGAAATAGAGAGAACAGTTGCTATTAACAAACTGAAGATCCTTCACAGAGTAGAGAGTAGAGTGGAGGCTACGGGAGGCTGGGAGGGAGGCAGGGAGGCTGGATAGAGGGATGCTGGTAAGAGAACAAAAATCCAGTTAGCAAGAGGAATAAGGCCTGGCATTTGGTAGTACAGTAGGGAAATTATAGTTAACAAGAATGTATTGTATCTATCAAAATAGCTAGAAAAGAAGAATTGTAATAATTCCACCACAAAAATATAAAGGTTTGAGGTAATGAACATCTCTGTTGCCCTGACTCAGTCATTACACATTGTTTGCTTATATCAAAATATCACCCATACTCCATACATATGCACAAGTATTATATGTCCATAAAAGTCAAGTGAAAAACCAGAATAATAAAGAAAAAACCAATACTTTAGAGAAAAAAGAGAATTCTTATGAAAGAAAAATTAAAAACAATTATTCTCAACAAGAGTCCAGAGAATATTGCGTCAATAAAGTAAAAATATGCTATTTTGGAAACAGAATAGGGAGCCAAAAGGTTTCTTGGAATTTAAAATTGTACTTGCAGAAATGAAATATTCAAAACCATAAAACCCCCTGAAGATCTGACAGCCTAGTATAGGTGGGTATTGGTGAGACAGGAGTGGAAGGCAGGGTACAGTCTCCCAAGCCTCTTTTGGGCTCTTCCAAGGATTTCCGGCTTAATCAGGTAATGTACAACCCTTGCAGGCAGGGAAGGTGCATCATCAATGTTTTGTTGTTGAAATCTCAGGAGAGGAATTGGACTGAAGGCGAGAGGGGCACAACTGGCAGCAGAGAGACTAGTTAGGAGGCCACTGTAGTCATTCAAGCATGGGGGACGGCCAATGAAATTAGGGTCCACATGATGAAATGATCTAGGGGAAGTCCACAAACTGAAAAGTGGGCAGGATCATAGGTTTTACATAGATAACTAATTTATAGTCAAGGTAGGAAAGCAGACAAAAGTGTCCTTAAGAAAGTGTACTCCCACACTGATGCAGGAGTCAGATTAGCAGATTACTGGCGTAAAGATGCATTGAGGGCCGAGCATCGAGAGTAGCTCACACGGACAGATGATGGAACCTGATCCCTAAAACATTCCCAGGGTCGCACCGAATCAAGGCATTGAAGGATTTCATTCACCCTAGTAAGGAATCACTTCCAGTACCTGAATTCTTAACAGATTATCTTTTCCTTCCTACGGTTACTACTACTACACACATACACACACCTTTGAAACCTAGAGCTGCGATAATTATGGATGAGGTGAAAAGGCAAGAGACGATTCATAGCGTATTCGCTACTGCTCTGACTGATTGAGCCATTCAGTCATTCATTACACATTTAGTTTCAGTATTCACAGTGGTGTTCACATTTAAGCAGTTTTAGATAATCGTTGTCAAAACAAAACCCAAAGGCGATATAAGATCTCTCTTATATAACAATGACAATCACAAAAATTAGGCTTAAAATCACAAAATTCCAAATTTGGAAAGGGACCTTAGAGACGATCATGTTCAGTTCTTTAAATCACTGTGACATTCTACACAATATTCAGTTATGGGGCGGATGAGTTTCTCAACATTCCCACGACAATGGCTCTTCTACAACCGCATGGGTTATTGGTAAATATTTATTTCTTTAAACAAAATCTAGTCTCTAAATTTTATCAAGTAAATTGATTTTTTCAAGCAATTTGAAGCAAAAGGAATAAAATTCAATCTCCTATTCTATAGCAGTGGTTCTCAGCCTTCCTGATGCCGTGACCCTTTACTACAGTTCCGAGGGATTATGACCGACAGGTTGAGAAGGCTGTTCTATAGCATTTCAAGAATTTGAAGACTTTCTATCCCCACTCTTATCCCCATGCTAATTTCAATTTTTAGGTCAAACATCAATAGTTATTCTACTATTTCCTCATATGTCATAAATTTCAGACATTTTCACCACCTTGCTCAGCTTCTATGTATGTGTCTTAAACTTGTCAATGTCCCCTTTAAACTGTTTGGAGAGAAATAAAAGTAGTATTTCAGGTGTGGTCAGAATAGCTGGAACATAGCTGATCTTGGGCCTCCATTGCCCAAGAAATTTTAATTCTAGGACTTCTTTTTGGTCATAGAAAACCAGACACTTTGACTCGCTGACGGTCACACTTTAGACTAAGTTATGAAGATACTCAGATATGTGAGCTAAATACCCAGTTCAAAAGTCTAGAAAAATACCATCAGAGTAAACTCAAAGAGAGTAGAAAGAAAAGAAATTTGAAAACATAGTAGAATGTATTAATAAGGTAAGAATTAATGACTAAAAAATATAAAATACGTTACTGAGAAAAGGTTAAAAGTTAGATATAACTTTATCATAAATAAGAAGATAGACAAAACAGATACACATACGAATTGAAGCTACAATAATAAAAGGATATGAACTTTATGTCAGTAAATTTGAAAATTTAAGAAAATTGGACATATTCTCTATAAAGACAATATATCAAAATTGACTCAAGAAAAACTAGAATGCTATCATAGTTCTATAATCAATCATTGCAAAACAGAATAAAAGCAGGTGTGGTGGTTCATACCTATAATCTCAGCAATTTGGGAGGCCGAGGCAAGAGGAACTCTTGAGGCCAAGAATTTGAGACTAGTCTGGAGAACACAACAATACCCCTTCTTTACAATAATTTAAAAAATAGTTTGGTGTGGTGGCAGATGCCTGTAGTCCCAGGTACATGGCAGGCTGAGGTAGGCGGAGGGTTGCTGGAGCTCAGGGATAAAAGGTGGCAGTAAGCTATGGCCAGGCCACCTCACACCAGCCTGGGAGACAGAGCAAGACCTTGTCACTGAAAAAACAAAAAACAAACAAACCAACCAACAAAAACCCTGAAAACTAGAAACAAGCAATTAAAAATCTTTCTACACAGAAAAGATTTAGCTTAGGCAATTTAATAGAATGTTTTATAAAACTTTAAGAAGTCATTCTAACCTTGTAAAAATTATTTCTAGTGAATAGAAATGGAGGAAACTTTCCTGATTTTATGAAGTTAGGGTAACATTAAGCCAAAACCAAGCAAAGATCATATGAAAAGAAAAAGCATAAACCAATTTCAATCATAAACTTAGATACAAAAACTCTAAAACTTTGTTATTTTTATTATTGTTATTATTTTTGATTAATGTAAGGGTACACACAATTAGGTTACATTGTTTGTGTTTGTTAAGCCCAAGTTGTAATTGAGCCCTTCACCCGGAGGTGTGCCACATACCCCTACGTTGTGTCCATTCAGTAAGAGCTGGGGATTGAAGAACGTTCACCTTAGTAAAGTATCACAAGAATGGAAAACTAAGTGTCCAATGCACTCAATACTAATATGAAACCAGTGGATGAACAACTGCGCACCCACAAGAGATAGAAAGACAATTTAATTAAAGTGAGGGGGAGGAAGTAGTGAGAAGGAAGGAGGAGAATGGTGGAAGATTGGTAAAAATCCTAAATTTTTTCTTAGGAACAAATTCCTAATCATGTAAAAAGGCACTAGAACCTGGTGGATCTTATCTCAGTCATCAAAGGGAATACACCATTAGAAAAATCTTTAAGTTTAATTTATTCTATTCACAGGTAAAGGGCAAAAAAAAAAAAAAAAGAAAGAAGGAAAAGAAAAGATAGTAGGTTAGGAACAGAAAAAAGAAAAAAAAAAACCTTCCTAAATTTGTCAGTAAAAAACAGAGAAAAGACGTCTTACACATAGCTGAATATGAAGAGCCAGAGCTTTTAAGAGAATCGAGCTGGAGATACTTATGTCAATTTAAGTTTTCTGGGTAAAAATGATTTTTGACAACACAAGAATGAATGTGCTCACTGTGTCATGGTCCCAAAGTTACACTGACTTCAACCAGAATTCTGTTCAGAATTAAGTTCAGTTCATATTATACACATACATCTCTCTTCCATTTTAGAGCACCCCCCCCCAATATTTATTCTAAACTTCTCTGGCTTTTAAAAACAAAAAACCAGGGTAAAGTAGACATGGAGGACGACTTCTGACAGCCTCACTGCACAGGCCTCCCCCTCTGAGAAGAGGGAACATAAAGCCAGCTATGGAATGGGAAGAAAATACTGGGAGGAGAAACAAGATGAAATTTCAGAAAATGGGCTCATGAAACATTAAAGTTATGTGATCTAAGTAATGAAGAGCAACTAAAAGATGTTTAATTTTTTTTTTAAATTAAATCTTAACTGTGTACATTAATGCACTTAACAGAAGCCACATTATTGAAGTGGGATTTTAGGAAAATTGATTTAAAAGAATGGAGGAGGTGGAGACCAGAGATCAGTTGACGAGTATATTCTAATAAGCAGCTGAACAGAAATATAAATATTTTCTAACTCTTGTCTTATCTTGTGGGCATTTTTGTCTCCAGTTATTCACATTTTCACAGCTATTCTCAAATTACCAAAAATAATGGATGAAGTCAATTTATCCCAATTTCCTGGCCAATCCTTTGGAAAGGCAGTTCATATTAATAGAAAAGGCATGAGAATTGCTTGGAATAAGAATGTGAGCATCTTAGGGTAGAAATAAGAAAGAAGTCCAAGTGGTAATTGAGCCCTTCACCCAGAGGTGTTCCACATACCCCTACATTGTGTCCATTCAGTAAGAGCTGGGGATTGAAGAACATTCTCCTTAGTAAAGTATCACAAGAATGGAAAACTAAGTGTCCAGTATACTCAATACTAAAATGTTTAGAGACATTTCTACAATTTAAAACTCAGCAACACATCTAGATTGGTAAGCCTTAGTCTTTTTTGAAAAAAAAAAATATTTTTCATTTTTCTATAAAGTTTTTCAAGCATCAGTTGTACCTATATTAAAATCCTCTTCATGCACCACAAAGTGCAAATAATCATTTTATCTTTTAATGATTTTTTGGTAAACAGTGGGCCTTGTTAAAAGATAAACTTAGGCACATTAAAATTTTAATGAGTTTATTTGAGTGTTCAGCAATTTAAAAATTGGGCATCGTCAGACAGCAAGTGGTGCATTGCTACACAGGAGGAGGAGGAGGAGGAAGGTAAAAGGGAAACTTTTATAAGGTTTCATATTTGATTGGTGAAACTGGAAATTCCCTAGTCAGTTGGTGGTTTCCAATGGGTAAGGCTTAACTTTTGTTTTACTATTTGATTTGAGCTTTGGTTCGCTTATGTAGGAACCCATGACGCTGGAGCCATCTCAGTCTCATGAGCACTCAATTTAAAAAAAATGACAGTCTTACGTGGGATGTAAAATGAAAACGAGAGAGAGTAAAAGTGATAACTTGTGCAATGGACTGCACTTGCTAATGGATTTCAAGTTCATGCATGGAAGCCTCAGAATGAGGTCCCACACGTAAGCAAAGGCAACAGTGGTCGTGCAAGCTCCCCCCATCTCTGATAACGGCACATCTGTTTCCAGATCTTCTAGGCCCAAAAGGCAACACTTTTTGAAGTCTTCTTATTCTCACTTGCATCTCATTCAGTCAGTCAACAAAGCCCTCCATATCTCCCCCAGGTTTCCTTAACTTGCCCTAATCACTAAAGCCTGCCCGCATTTTATAATTTGTATTTCTGCAACCGTTCCCTGGGGTGTTCTCCCTAGGGTCTCTCTCCATCCTACCCACGGGCGACCCACTGCTGACCAGAATACACTGTGGAAACTACTGTTACAAAAAGTGATCTACATGCCTTCCTATGGACTCAGATCCAGACCCTTCCAGAAAATGATTCCCTCTTAATTATTCAACTTACCTCATCGTATTCCTCAAAAAATTCCTTCTATTCCTCCAAACAAAATCCAATCTGCTCAATGCTCCTGACTTGTCAACTCACATATCTGTGACTTCTCCCTTCATAACCAAACCTTCTTTATTTTCTGCCAACATGCTTTTATTCTGCTTTATAATGAATCTCAAGGGGGACTTTTAAGACTCATTGTGTGGTCAGGTGCAGTGGCTTATGCCTGTAATCCTAGCACTGTGCCGGGCTGAGATGGGTGGATGGCTTGAGTTCAGGAGTTCAAGACCAGCCTGAGCAAGAGAGAGAGACTCCATCTCTATTAAAAATAAAAAGTAAATGAGGTGAGGGATATATGAACCAGTACGATGTAAGCATTCCAAATTGTATATGAAATCAGCACATTGCACCCCATAAATGCATTAACGTATACATGATCTACCTCTTTATGATTTAATAAAAAAATGAAATAATAAATAAATACTACCTAGGCACTTGTAGTCCCACCTGCTGATGATGCTTAGGCAACAGGATCCCTGGAGCCTAAGAGTTTGAAGTGCTGTGAGCTATGATGCCACAGCTCTCCACTCAGGGCGATAGAGTGAGTCTCAGACTCATTTGTGTCATGCACACACCTGCGTTCTACGTTCCCGTACGTGTGTGTGTGTGTTATTGGATGTGTACGTATATGACATACACACTTATTCACGTACTACATTGTAATTCTCTCTAGTTGCTTCATTCAAGTCTTCATGAATGTTTCTTTTAAACTTTTTGTTAACATTTTTATTAGCCATTTCATTCAATAAAATTCAAAGCTCAGATCGATTGTTGGTACAATAGATGAAAGACTCATTATTAAATATAATTGCAACAGAATGAAGAAAAATGGAAAGCCTTTTAAGACAGGAAATTAATGGGAATAAATGGAAGCACTTTACTGGAGAAGCGGAGAAAAGAGCATGGGTGTTGCCACTAAACAGCATGCAGCCCTGGCAGGTCTATTTACTGACTGGCCCGCAGTTTTCCTCACCTGGAAAAGTAAAGAGATTGGCCCAGGTGTTCCCTATGTTCCTCTGAGCTCTAACCTTCTCTTTAAGGGTTGCAGATCTGCTGTCAATAATGTTTTTGGTAGGAAAAACTATGGCCCCAATAGGATTCCACACTCTCATCTCCAGGATTGTCACTCTATTACTTTATATGGCAAAAGGGAATTTGAAAATATAATTAACACTACTAATAAATTGGCCTTAAAATAGGGAGATTATCTTGTATTACCTGATTGAACCCAATGTAATCTCATAAATCTTCTCCAATGGAAGAGGGAGTCAGAGTGATTGGAAGCACAAAAAGGGCTGTTGCTACCACTGCTGACTTGACGATGGACAGTCACAGGGAAAGCCTGAGAAGGACATGAATTCTTCCACCTAGTGAGCTTGGAAGAGGCCCAGGAGCCCCAGATGATAACCACAGCCCAGCAGATACCTAGTCTGTCTAGTCTGATAAGACTCTGAGCAAAGAACCCAAACCACGCTGTGCTGAATTTCTAACCTACAAAACTGCGAGATAACACATTTATGTTATCTTAAGCTGCTTAAGTTGTGATAGCAGCATTTAAAAATTAACACACTCTCAAAGAATGGGATAATGCATTTTTTTTTCTAGACCATATTCTAACTAATACAGACTATTCTTGGATGGGTGAGAGGGCATTTGGATATGAAAAAGTGGAGCTCACAGGAAAGAGCAAAGCTAGAGATACTGACATTAACTCGTCTGAACAAATGGGATTGCTGACTAGAGAAATGGATGCACTCACTAAAGCCTTTCAATAAAACTAGGAGATTAGAAGCACTTATATATATGTCTTTAGGAACGTCCGCAAGACAGGAGAGAGAGAGAGAAGAAAGGTCAGATATTAGCAGGAAAACAGAAATGTAAATATTTTGGCAACAAAAGTGGAAAATTTTTAGAGAGAGGAGGTAGCGACCCCCAATGGCTCCCACTGCCTCAGTGACATGGGATTCGAGGTCAGTTAATAAGTGGTGCTCACTTATATACTGAGAAGAAAGTCCTCCAGTATTCTTTGCAGTGAGGGTTCTAGAGCTTTTATTAGAAGGTGTCTCTTTGGTTGTGGAGCCAGAATGATTTCATAGTGAGCCAGGAGGATAATGACATTTGCATCCTCTTCCGAGACACTATGACTCAGTCCAAGAGAGTAGCATGTGATGGGTGGTTTTGCTCCAGTGTTGGGTCACTTCACACAGCAGAAGATCAATGAAGGAGCAATAAATTCCACAGTGATTGTATTTTGGGGGAGCTCTTTGTACAGCAGGGGCAAACTGGATGCCTGATTGAAGTTAGGAGAGTTAAGTCAATTGCGATCATAGCAAGAGGGGTAAAAGGACTTTGTGGTGCTAGGAGGATGGAACAGGTGACAGACAGCCTTCCTGTCTGCCACACATTTCCACCCAGATCATCATATTCAATCGTGTCAACTTTAAAACAGGAATTACTTACGCTCACTTTCCAAAGGCAGAAATCGAAATTCAAAAGATTTTTTTATGGCTTACCCAAGATCACATAGCAGGTTAGAATAATGAATTGGGTTTGAAAGCCTTAACTCTTCCTGGAAATTCTGCCTGAGGTTAAAGGTCTGGAAAGTGCTGCCACAGGGATGGGAATCTCCGATGACAAAGCCTGTTCCATTTCTGCCTCATCACACCATTTCTCAAAACTGTACCCTTAGTCACAGACGAGTTCTTCAATAAGCATCTTTATGTTCATTCTGTTCTCAGGGCAAACCTGTGGGGGGCAGGTTTTCACTCCCATTATACACCTTAGGAAACTGAAGCTTAGAGAATGTAAGAGATCTAACCCGGGTCGAAGACAGAGTCAGCACACTCACGCAGCTTTAACGTTACCAACAGTAATTTTTCATTAAATACCAGACCTACATTCCTGTCTTCTTTTCACCTTAATTGCTTTACCTTCTCTTCCTCTTCCAGTTCATGTACTTAAAATCCCAGCATCACTGTGTTGGTTTCCCACTAGCACCATCAGAAGCAAGATCAGGTCACATTTATCATGTGGTCTCTCCCACCGGAGGCCAGAAGCCTTTGGACCCAAATACTACTCCCTCTTAGACAGAGATCAATTTCTTCTTTAGAAGAAGCAGAGTTATGTATTCCCTTCCTAAGTGTTACTTCAAATCATATGTTAGAGCTTGTCTAAAAAGAATGACTAAGGTTTCATTTATGTGTGTGGCAGAATGCCTTGGAGAACATAGTCATCAGAAACAGAAAAGGACAAGAAATAATAGGTCCCTTAGAAGAGAAAAGTAAAGAAAATGAACAGAGGAAAATGTAAGAGAAGAATGGAGAAAAAAGAGAAAAAAAATTCAGCAGAAAAATATGGAAGTTTCTCATAACGGAATGGATTCTGGAATAACTAAAAATAATACCAATAATAACAACATGAAGAAAATCTTTAAACAAGACCAAAAAAAAGGGAAAACTTTTCATTTTTTTCTCTCTCTACCTATCACTTCACTTATTAGAGAAATTGTTAGATAAAAAAAATATAATAAAGTTTGCTTTTGCACCTGACCCTGATATTTTCCTTTATACCTAAATTTCCACAGAATGGGGGTGTAACTACGTTAAGTATGAATGTTCACTATTTTTATTCCCATTCCTGATCTATTTCTTTCTTTTATTCAGAAATTCAATGAAATGAGAATAGGAGAAAAGGAAAACCACTGAAGATTAGGAAATACCACTCGTCACTATATTAATGAGACCAGGAGATGCCGCAGCCCAGTCGGGAGGTTAAAATGCCTCAGCAATGGTCAGAAATACACTGGCCATTTTCCTAGTCTTTGAAAAATACAGTGACTCCAAGGCAAGAGCTAGCACTCCATGGGATTTTAGTGACTTTAGGAAATCAGCAAATAATTTCATGCACTCTTCTTTGCATCTAGGCAGGGAGCTACTTTAAAATCTGAGCAACTCTTTCCCCTAATACACCTGAAGATTATATGTTTCTTTTGACCTCTCAGGGCTCCCTTCAAAAACACAACTTTGCACTTTCTGAAGAGATACTTTCAATTGTAAGATGGTGGCTCCCTCTACTGGACATACAGTTAGTTGCATCGGGTGTGAGCTCTAACCTACTTCAATTTGCTATGTCCTTGTGATTAACGTATGATTATAGCTAATGAAGTTGAGTATCAAGGATAATGCCTAATTAAAACACACAAACACACACACCATTCTTATATGAAAGTCTGGTATGTAGTTTTCTATCATGTATAGTTTGGCATTTATTCTCTATTTTCATCATACCTGTTCACTATAGATATACAGATTCTTTTTTCTTATTTCTATAACGATATCAGAAGGTAAAGGCTGAGTTTCCACGTCATACTGACCCCAGTTTGCTTTACAATCTTCCACTCATTGGATTGAAAGCACGACTTTCTCACTTGCTGTTTGTACTGCCTCAGTTAAGTTACTCAATTTCTCAGAGCCTTGGATTTTTGACCTTGAGAAATTAAGTGATAGACATTCCTAGGCTTGTTTTTAGACTTAAAAGAGAAAATATATCCTAATTATATATAAATTATTTTCACAATGGAACAGGATTCCCAAGTATCCAATAAATGCTGCTTTCCTTTTCATTTGTTGACCTCTCCTTGTGGCCAGGCCCATGGATTTAACTAGAAATAGGTGATTCATATTAACTCCAACGGTAAGAGTTAAACTCATTTTAATTCTAACAAACTTCACTCAGATGAACAAATACCTTTCCAGCATCTTGTCTGACCAGGTGATATGCTAGGAATACAGGCTATAAAAATGACCCAGACAACATTGCTAGGTATTGTCATTCTCTTTAGGAACACGTGGAGAAGAGACAGGTCTGGTTCTTGCATCTGTCCCAGGTCCTGTTTTGTGACTTCCCTGGTACTTCTCATTGTAAATGTTCAATAGATGTTTATTGAAATAATCTCTAGTCATGGGTCCTGTTCTCTGCTTCCTCTTTTGTGAAGTACAAAATGCAAGTATTTCCAGTCCAGGGTGGCCTGCCATGTAACACATACCCACATCTCTACCCACATCTCTTTTTCCCCACTCCCTTCTCTCCTACCTGTGAATACACTCGAATGCTGCTGTTTCCCCACTTTGTACCTTTCACGCTGGGAGCTCCACATGAAAGATGAAGCAAATACCTTTCTCCACACAATCCATATACTCTACTATCAATGCTTCTTCCTTTTGAATTATCTTACTCTACAACAAAGACCTTTATCTACCAACAGGGAGAAATAAATATGTGAGATTGAGACTCAAACCTAGAGAACACAGTTCTTCCTCTTAACCTGCCTTGAACAAATGGCACCAAAATACAATTATATCCATGAGAAAGAAACCAGAAATCCCTGGATTAGTGTGTTGCCACCTGGACTCAGGAGTCTGTAGTGTCTGGAGTAATCAAAAGCACGTTATGAAAGTCTAATGCACCTGTCATCCCCCAGTAACTTGCTTGAAATTAGAGCATAAACTGCCCCTTAGAAATTTATTCTGTATCAATGTTCTGTAAAAGCAAAACAAAACAAAACAACAAAAACTAAATAAAATGCAGACGCTGTTACATATCAAGACAACTCTTTAACCACAAATGTTTTTACCAAGTCTAATAGGTTTTTTCCTTCTTAGAGCTTCAAACATGATAATTTAAATTATTCCCTAAGAAGGGGCAAAGTATATAAGTTATTAATTTAATACATTCCAGAGCCATTTTTTATTCTATAGTTCATTTTTCCCCCTTGCTAACTTAAATCCCTTTAGAAATCCCATCTTAAATGTTTTCTTGCAGATTGGACTTTGAACTTCCCTTGCAGGCAGGAATGCTGTTGCTTCTGACATCCGTCTCACCACACTGCCTAACCAAGCGGATATACAATCCATATTTGTTGAATGCAATTGAACTAAACTGAGCATCTCCCCATAAGATATTTCTTTTATCAAGATCCCATTGTTAGAGAATGTTAATAGCTTGAATCTAGAATAAACTGGTAGAAACCCCTTGGGTTTTAAGGTAATTTGCATCTATAAAAGTTACTCAAGTTTGGTTTAAAAATGGTGGCTGCAGGGTGCAGGGAGTGAAATCCACTATTGTAATGATTTTCTGCCATTCTCCATCTAATGTCTTTCTCTCTCCTTGTAGCTCCTTGAGTTTTTATACTTGTTCCTCGTAGTCAGGTGTGTAACTATAAGAGAACAATTGAGGCAGACATCGTTCGCCACAGTTAGAATTTCAGTGCTGAGCTGGCGTGCTTTATATATGGATCTCCACGAAGAGGGAAACCATTCAAACCCACAGTCTCTCTTAATATCTATCCAAGTCTTCATCTGGCTGTACTTCTATAGATTGACTATGTGTCTGTTTGATGTATCTACCTCGTAACCTTGCTTGGCTGGAAACTATTATATTTTCTGGAACCTCAGCACTACGCTGAAGTCACAAAGCATCTTTCTGACTTCTCCCTCATCCTAACAAAGATAAGATTTGGGACTAGGAGAACTGCAGAAGGGGCCAAGTCCCCTGAAAGAGTGTCTGCCAGGAGAAACTGTGAATGAATTAAGAGATCTGGGCAGAATGAGGGCCACTGGAAGTCTAAGGCCGGGCTAATAGCTATGTCAAGACTCAAGGCTTGTACTAACAAGTCACGATGCAGCAACATCCACATGGCAATGAATTCAGAAAGACTAGTTCTAAGGCCAAGGAACAAAAGCTATAGCACAAAGGGCACAATTAAGAGAGCGGCATCTCAGATTTGCTTTTGTCTTCTCACATTTATTTTTTATGTCTTTCCACTGATGTGCTACCTTTTCATCTCTGAGTTTCTACCTTCCAACTTCATGAAATTTCTTTCTCCCATCTCTCCCCCTCTCCCTCTCTTTCTCTGGGGTGAGATGTGTGCATGTGTGTGACCGAGGGTGTGTGTCTCTGTGTTCTGTGGGGGAGGCATCTGTTCTCAGCATTCCCAATATATTCTCCATAAGCAGAATATATATGAAGATACCTGAGAGATACCTCATTATTGGCGGTACATTAACTATAAAAACAACTCATCAGAACGGTATCTGAAGATTATGAAAAGGAAGAAGGACAGTGGTAAAGTATCACCAAGGAGAAAATTGTTCTGCTTTTATTCCCCTTCAAAGCCATTGTAATTTAGTCTCAGAATTGCATCGTGCTTCTAGCCCTCTCCCTGTCATGGAAATCTTCAATTATTCACACAGTTTGATCATAAGGCTACAATGTAGGGGCATGTGGCACGCCTCCTGGTTGAAAGGCTGAACTGCAATGCGGACTTGACTTAATAAGTACAAACAACATACCTCATTGTGTGTCTCCTTCAATGAATCTGAAATTTTAAGGGAAATAACCACTTATATAGTTTGTGAGTTGGTGATAGGAGGAGATACTAAAAGGGTTTTAATCTACAACACCCAAGTGGGCATGTCACGGAAACAGCTGGAGATATGAATCTGGAGCTCAGAGCTGAAGAAGTCATCCAATGTCTTGGCCTATAGGTGGTTTACAAAGCCAGAGAAGTGGGCAAGATGGCCTGATAAGACAATAAAATGTGAAGAGGAGAGGGGGGACCCTGAATTGAGGCCTAAGGAACTCCAACATTTAGACATTGGAAGGTGACAAACAAGCCCCCAAAGTGACTGAGGAGCAGGCAGAAAGATGGGAAATCAGGTGAAGGCAATATCAGGAAAGATAGCAAGGAAAATATCACACGAAAAAAGGCTGGCACTGAAAATGCTGCCCAGAAAGCTGCTGTTAGGTCAAATAAAATGGGGATTGGCAAATGTCTGTGGGCTTTGGCACCATGCTTACCACAGGTGGATTTAACAAGATACGTGTCCTCGGAGCAGGCTGGGGTTAAGCCAGATTGGGGAAAAACAAATAGTGGGAGTGAGGAAGTATTTCATTATGCAAATTTAACATGACATTTTAAAAGAACATTTATTACAATGAATGGGAAAGTGAGAGAGTTGGGAACAACACGGGCTCTTTGTGAAGGATGATAAAGAGGTAGGTCTGTAGCTTGGAAACACTGAAGTGTGTACCAAGGGTCTGTGTTTCCTTCCTTTGTCTGCTAGCTTGTCTAAACGCTGACGGCAAGAACACAGGGACAAGAGAACGAATAGAGATGGAGGAGATTATGCCAGCGTGTGTGTGCACGGGTGTGTGTGTGAGAGAGAGAGAGGGATGACTGATGGAGCTGTGTCTTCCTAAAGGAGAGTGCGGTAAGATTTAGGAAGTTTGGAGATTTGCATCTCCAGTAGGAGGAGGGACGCTTCTTGTATAGTAACTAGAAAGGAGAGAAATAATATAACTGCAGATGAAGGCAGATTTGTAGACTAGGTAATGGGAAGATGAAGAGAGCTACCCGTTTACTAGCTTGTATTTTCCTTAAGGAGAAAGCTGCTCACAATAGCACTGTATTTTCCCCTGAAAGCATATGCCAATACCTCCAACGTATGCTATGATGTGCTATGAAGAAGCAAAATAAACTCTTTGGAAATTATAAATGACTGGAATATATGTTCTATCAGATTTATAGCTTTATCATGGTATCAAAATATATAGCATTAGGAAGGGAAGTTTAACAAATGTAAGGAAATATTTAGTAGCGACCCGACAGAACAGTGTTCTGAGATTCTGCAGAGAATGTTTTGAGCATAGTCTATCCTCTGTAGAGTTTCACAGCACCGTGAGAGAGTCTCTTTGGTGATACTGTCAAATGTTATTCTAGCAGATGTCAATTAACCACGCTGCCCCTTGGATTAAGCAAAATAATAGTGCCTGGAGCCTGTGCATGTGGATAGATACATGCTTTAAAATGTGCTGGTGTGCCAGCAAATGGACTTTCAGGACCTGGACAATGTAATCATCGTGTGGTAATGTCTTCTCATAAGTGCATTCATGGGTACATAAATACCTATTTTTTTCAGGTTTTAAAATTTATGATTACTAGAAAATAATCACGAATTTTATGTTACTGTTATGCTACTGATTATAATACTAGTTAGGCATTAGTAAGGTTTTTACATTTTTAAGTGTGATGATATTTTAATCCTTAAGTGTATCTGAATATCAAAGTGTTATTCAAAATATTTGGTATTTTTATAAACACTATTTTGCAATATAAGAGTTGCAATGACATTGAAGATTCAAATTTGAGTATTGTTTAATGCCAAGGATTTTGTTTAAAATAAAACAGTAAGGAAAACTTCCCGGGTCTCATGTTTGCACATAATTCTCATGAAGATGGTTATAGTGGTAAGGCTAGAGCTGCTCCTGCCAGTGATGATCATAAATATACAATGAACTCATCCTACCAACACTGCTACCTACCGATCGCTGACCATCACTATGGTCACCTTTGAAGTTCCTCTTGGGAATCTACGTACTGATGCCAGGACCTACTCCACCTTTCAGAGCCATTTTGGAACTTCTTTTCTGGAAGAGCCACCAGAGCAGGCATCATATATTACATTGATGATCTTCTCCTAAAAAAAAATTGCTTTGAAGTGTGGACGAGGCACTAGTATTGGTGCACAGCTTCCTAAGGGGAGAATTTCAAAGGTGATCATAGTGATATTCAGCACCGAGGTACCTAGCACTTTTTCTAGGATGAGTAAGCCAACTTAATTGCCAGACCTCATATATATGACAGAAACTTGGAGTAAATACTTTTCTCAAAACACTCTCATAAAAATGACAAATATTCTGAAAGGCGCTCCTCTTTAATATCCAATCCAGCAAACAAGATACAGGGTGGAGCTAAAGTCACTCTCGGTGCACTGGAGATTTACAGATAATAAAAGTACGTTCATGTTGCTGGGAAAAAAGTACGGCTGGCCCAACCAAGGAAGTAAAAGGATATATTTTTCTAGATCACAGAAACATGTCTAGAAAGAAAGATGCTTTCGCCTGTGATTTAACCCATCACTATCTAGAAAGGCTGGCCAATAAACTACCCAGAATGTATGATAACTGGCCTTTGTTTACTGAACACATACAGGAAGTCGGAGACTGCTCACGAAGTTAGCTGACGGGAGAAACATCTTCAGAAAAGAAAGTAATAGATCAGAACGTAGGATCGGACCTGAGACAAATAGGATCAGTATTTTTGTATCAAGAGAAGTAGATTCAGAATCTAGACACTGTTACATGATGAAATGAGATAAATAAATTATCTGCAAATAGTTAGTTAAGAGATTTTCATAACACTTATCCTGGAAATGGTAGAATTTGAATGTTCTTAACAAAATAATAGATGAACAGATTTGGAGTATTCACTCAATGGGATGTTCTGCACTGATGAAAAATAAACAAATATAATGCTGAGTGAAAAGAAGAAGTCTTGGGAAACTACATATATTTAATAATATTTTATAAAGTTTAAGAACAAGCAAACAAAAATAATTTGTTTTTAATATAAACAGATATGATATAACCATTTCATTAGCAAGGAACTGAATAACAAATAGAAAATTTAAAACAAAGAAAAGGGGATAAGATAGGAAGGAACCACATAGGTAGATGCACATTTGGGCAACATTCCCGTTCTTGGATGGATGTTTATTTTAAGATTTTGTTTTGTGATTTATATTATAACACTAGGGATAAGGATATATGTGTGTATATGTTACATAACTCATTACGTGCATGTATAAACAAAAATAAAGTGAAAACAGAGTCTCAGCACTAATATGTGTTACAAGGTGTGTTTAAAATCCAGCAGTCACAATTCTCAGTAACTCAAAATTTATTGTATAGGAATCACGCTATAAGCCCATGATAACTGGAAGATAGCACTCGTGCCCCACCCTGCATTTTATATCGCTGTATTTACTTCTTTTCATTCTTATTTGCTGTATGCCATTCTTAGCACCACATAGCAATACCAAAGAATGAACATTACATTGGTTTTCCCAGTAAGTATGGAGCAATCTAAATGCCGACATAGATTTCAGTTCATATCACAAACTAGGGCGTGCAGAATATTACACACTTCAGATTAAGCGAGGACACTGTTTTGAGACTGTTTACACTTTTACTATTTTCTAAAACACACCACATTCTGATTCCTTACATGTGAAAAGTCTTAGAAGTGCAGAACATATACACTAATAATTCAAATTCAAGTTAAGCTACGCTGGACTCGGCTACTCAGCTCCTGATGACGGAGTTGGCAAGGGGTGCCAGGCAAATGTGCATTTTCAACACTTCCTCACCTAGCCTCCAAAAGACTCTTTCTCCAGAATTTTATGAATTGGTGTTCGTATTCTTCCGAGAGAGTCGTGATAATTACCACTGCTTCTGCAGAGTTACAAATCTACTACATCGATTTCAGCTAAAAGATACATGTCTCAAAAAATCATTTCTCTTCTATCTAAAGCCCTGGTGCAATTATCCAAGGAAGACTGATTTCCTAGGTGAGGAGTTGGGAGCTGGGGAAACTGCCTCAACACTTTCAGGCTCTTAGTGCTACGGCTGATAAAAAAAAAGTTAAGAATCTCATCCTTTTGAGAATAAGATCTATGTCTCTGTCCTCAGAAATACACACACCCACATGAACCAAATATGTTTCACTTTCAGTGGATTATGTATCCCTGAAGCTCGTTCA
>NW_003852517.1:6096300-6098956 GCF_000181295.1 Otolemur garnettii
TGCGGTCCCTCACCCTCTGTCCTCTGTATTGCTACAGTAATGATGTCTCTAAAACAAAGGTGGTAGCATTTGACACAAACATCTATCCAGTACTCCCTACTGGAAATCTTAAAAAGCGCTTTCTCAATTTTAGGAAAGGAACAAAATCCCTTTGCAAAGCATCCAAGACCCTTGATGATTTAGCCCCGAGGACATTCATCCCTCACCACACCCACCTATCTGGCCTGTGCAGCTGGCCCGGCCATGACATACCCTGAGCCTTGGCACAATGGTTCCTTCTATCTGCAATATCACCTTAAGGCTTTATTCCTATAAGTTATTAATTATCTGCAGTTTCTAAAACTCAGAGTGAGTTTCATCTCTTTTAGGAAGCCTTATCTAGCCCTCCCATTCTAGAGGAAAAATGTAAAACATTTGTGTGGGATAAAAGAACGAAATAATTTTGGGGACCAAAATAGTTTAGCACAAGATGAACTGAACTGAACAAAGACTTTTTCTGGTCTAGAACCTATTGCTAATTGACTGCAATCCTCGAGAAAGTCATTTCTTTCTGAGTTTTCTTTTCCTTCATGGAAAAATGGGATGAGTAGGCTAAGTGTTCTCAAGATCCCTTCTACCCTAAATTTTCATTTTTACAAAGCTTTTCATCCATTTTATCAACACTACCCAGAATGTACATTGTTGGTGTGTTATATGACTAGAAGAGAGAGGAAGAAGAAAGGTCGGATGTCCTTCTACTCAACCAGAAGACATTCAGTAATGTCTTCTGGTAACACTGATGATACGCTTTCTTTTTCTGGTGTGAATTATAAATAAAAATAAATTTTCATTATACCATTTTCTGTCATTTTATGACTTAGAAAGAAGTAGGCAGAGGAGGGAAATGTTTCGTACCAACTTACATTCCTCAATTCTTCCTATAACAATTATTCAGGTTCCTAGAATGGTATTTCTGACAGAAAATGGACCAGAAAAAGGGTATTCTTACTATAAAACTTAACAATGAGGACAAGGACCTTGTCTGTTTTGTCACACGCTTTTTCTCCTATGCCAGACATTTATCTACTGGTTGCTCAGTAAACACTTAGTGAATGGAGTAACTCACCATCATTCGAGTCAAATCCATCAGTGAGGCCACAGTTCAGATGAAATATGTTATGGAAAAGAATTTCATTAGATTCTTCAATATTTCAAAACATATGTTTGGATATGGGCTGGACAGAGTATTTATAAATAAATATTTATCAGTGATTAAGATGTTAATTACATTTGTTTTAACCTATTCACTGAAGCAATTACTCTGAAAAACTGCCTTATAACAATATTTCAATCCTCTTTCTTCATGAGATGTTAGGTTTTTTTTTTCTCAACAAGGTGTTTAGCTTAAACTCTTAATTTGTGTATAAGTAAATAGGAACTTTTAATAATAATAGAAAACTTTTTCCTTGATTGTTTTTAAATTTGCATTCTAAAACTTAAGATCACTCAAGTAAGTTTAATAATCCTTTAGTGAATCCTTTATTTTTAAAAACTCCATCCAGTCCATATCCATATATTTTGTTTTATTAATGTATATTTTATCTTTTACACAAATATTTGCTTTATGAATGCATTTTTCCTAAAAATATACTTTCAAGTTACCAACAGAAATATCTATTTCAAATGGACAGAGAGCTAACTGCTTTATGTGCTTGAGAAACTATGAGGATGAATGAATCCCTGTACCTGGCTTCACACAGCATTCAACCTAGTAAAGGAAGTGAGAGGTACGGGGATGATCAAGGATGACATGTATGGCATGTATAGTTTGCCAAATGTTACTCTTTAGTGCAGAAGCCTGAGTAAGGTGACAGATCTTGGGATCTCTTTCTTGGCATGGTCATCAGAGAACTTATCACAAAAAGGTGGGGTATAACCTTGTCCTCATAAGATCGATATATTTTCAATAAGGGAAAGGGAAGAGGAAGGTATTTCTGGGAGTTTGAAGTGCGTGGTAAAAACATAGAATCTGGCCTGCAAAAAGCACAGCTGAAAACCACGCTGGTGTGTTTAATGGGACCTTAGAATAATAAGCAAGGACCAGAGCCAGGCGTTAGGATACACTGACAGCCGGGTTAAGGCTACGACCCCACCCACACTCACCAAGCGTCCAGGGAGAATGGACCGTGGACCACAGAGAGGAGACAGCAGAGCAGGGAATGAGCTGCAGAGCTGCTGCCTAACTCAGACGGAGCAGGGCAGCATCCTGGGGTGGTGGTGGGAATGGAAGAGTGATAACGGATTACCCTTCACAAAGAATCAGTGTAGTTTAGAAATCTAATTGGAAAAGAATTCAAGAAAGGAAGAGTAGTAAAACATGAGCCCAAGTTGCTGAGCAACGATGCTGAAACAGAGAGGAGACAAGTCGGGAGGGGAAATGGATCCAATGAGAAGGGGATAAGCTGCTTTGTTAGTTCGGTTTCTGGAATTTTCCCCCAAACTTCAATTACATTATTTCCAAGTCCTCCTCACCAGACTTTATACTTCCTTTTTTTAAAAATCAATTTTATATAAATTACATACACATACATTGTCATGTTTAAAATGGACGTATTATAGTTTTACATATTATCAGAGAGCATGCGATATTTTGATATCTGTAAATAATGTTTAAATA
>NW_003852517.1:6099410-6138604 GCF_000181295.1 Otolemur garnettii
GGGCTGGATTTGAACCCGCCACCTTAGGTGTATGTGGCTGGCACCTTAGCCGCTTGAGCCACAGGTGCTGAGCCTAATAAATTATTATTAACTATAACTTCCCTACAGTACTATTCTAGAATTTACTTATACTATATTAGAACTTATTCCTTTTATCTAACCATATTTTTTATTTTTTAAAAATATTTATTCTTAAAGTGCTGAATTTCAGATAACAGAACATCAATCAAAAAAATATGGCCAGTTGGAGGTTAAGTTTGAGTCTAGAGCTCAGGAAATGAGTTTCAAGCTGATTACACCGATTCTCTGAAATTTCTGACAACATGCTCATTATCACAGCCTCAGAACCAATTACATAATGCAACATAATTCTTTGTCTTGCTAGAGAAACATCTCTAACCGGAAACGTCCCCTCCCCCTCCACATTATATCTACTACCACATTTCTCCCTTTGATCACCAGATATTGGGCTAATTTTGTTGAAACAATGTAAGCCCAAATTATTCATCATAATTTAGCAGTTTAGATTATAGTACAAATGCGGTATTTGAAAAGTGAAAATGTAAATGGATTCTTTTTTTTTTTTTTTGAATTGATAAGTCACTTGATGTGACTTATCTGGGACTCTGAATATTTGGCTGGTCTGATCACAGAGCAGTTACGCCCAGATGGCTCCTGGTTCTTTTGAGAAGCAATCTGAAACCCCAGGCAGAGATCTGGTTTCTGCTACTATTATTCCCACTTCTGAGCTTTCTTGAAATGAATGCTCTTCTCCTCAGTGGCAGAGACTGACTTAGTCGTGTGGGGGCCTCAGGCTCAGGGAGGAGCCCTCTCCTCTTAGGGATGGGCAGCTACCCTTCCCAGGTAGTGAGAAATCATTTCCTTTCTTCCCACTGAGTCTGAGGATGTCAGGAGAAAACATCAAAACGCTTATTTCCATCTTTGGATTTAGAAAGTACTATCAGTTTGATGCTGATTTCTTCCTAAGAAGCAGATAAGAGAATCAGAGAGACAAATGAAAATCAGTTATGAGTCATTCACCTTTCCCGACATTCTCATGATGGGCCTGCAACAAGCTTGTTAACAACTTCAACCTGTGTTGACTCCACTTAGCTAGCTGTCTGGAAAACACCAGTGATAAGTAATATTCCTTGCAGAGCTCAGCATGTATTTGTCATTTCTTACTTGATAATTCCAGAAATACCATGGAAGGGGTAATACTATTTACAGGAATGTGTGTGCCTCAGAAAATCACTAGTTATGCTAATTATAAGAAAGCGCATCTTTTTATCTGTGCATAGATCACAAAGTCTCTTGTTCTGTGCTCAAGCCAGGGAAGTCCAAAATGCAATCACTTCTTTGGCCAGAGGAGGGCACAGTTACTCTGCTTTTGTACATATCCCACTTAATACCTCTGGAAAAGAGGAGGCACTAAGCCACTGGCGGAGACAGGGTGGGTCCTCGGCTAAGGTAGACAGTGGAGAGTGGGCCAATGCTACAACACAGAGCAGCCCCAAATAGTTCTGAGAAGTATGAAAGAAAAGACATTTCATGTACAAAATTCACAATGTGGTATGGAGTGTATTAGATTTATAGAACAAAGAGTGACTCTTTGATTTTGTCAATGTGTGTGGGTGGGTTTAATATTTTTTTGGTAATTTTTAAAACCTAGCTAACTTCCCCAAATCCATGTCAATTCTAAGCCTAGTAGTACACTGATAGAGAGAGACTGTAATGTTCTGTAACTAATTTCTCATCATAGTTTAGGTATAAATAATGTGAAAGGAAACTGATAGTGCATTTTGGGAGTACATATATATTTTCACTTTGGATATATAACGTGATCATCAATCATTCAAACTAGCAACTTTTGAGATCTCACCGAATACGTTTGTAATGTATGATACCTGAATGTTTATTTACTAGACTCCTTTTTTGTCGAAGAGTCGAAGGTTATTTGCAGGATATTGATATTTACCTGGTGCACTCATGACTTTTATTTTCAGATTCATCTCCGACTGCAGTCTGGAGCAACTGGGTGGTGGTAACATTCACCTGTTACTGGGAACCATGCACGTCTGCAAAAGCCCTGCCTCTTCTGGAATCTTTCTTTCACTGCATTTTGAACGTCCACCATCTACCCACTGAGTCATAAAGCAGACATAAAACTAGAACGTAGTATTTTTCCAAGAAGTTTGCCTGTTCATTTTGTATCTGTCTAGACCAGCAGTTCTCAACCTGCGGGTCGTGACCCACAGGAACTGTATTAAAGGGTTGTGGCATTAGGAAGGTTGAGAACCACTGCTCTTGATGATACCATTTGCTAAAGTGACCACAGATCCTAGGACCCTCTCTTATTGAGGAAAGCACTGCCCAAATAATTAGTGCAAGTCTCAAAATCCAGAAGGGGGAAAGACACACAAGGAGACAAATATGTCAAAATTGTAGAAGTGAGAGCAGAAATGAAATATTGATATTATAGACAGTTCCATAGATATTTCATTGCCAAACTGATCTTGTTAAAGCACACACGGATTCATTTCACTCCCCTCTCCACTGTAGACAGACTAACACCCAAGATGCTCTTCCTTGGCCTGACACCTGCAATCTTCCTGGAACTCACAACAGTGAACTCTTCCAGTCTTGCCCGTGCTATCCTTTGAGCTCCAGTCAAACTGAACCAAGGGGGCTCCAAATTCATTTCATACTCCTCCACCCTGACCAGGTCTCAGTCTCTAGAATTTAACACACATAAAGAGTGACCAGGTTTTGTAAAAGCGATTTATCTCCACAACTCCACATGTCTACATGTTTCCTTACTGACCCCACTGAAATGAAGCTTCTGCCATAATGTCTACCCCAACGTCCTTTAAATAATCCAGATCTGTTCTCAACATGCATTGCATTAGCTGCTCTTATGACAAATGTTTTCTACCTCAAAATGTAGCTCTTTATGGACACGTATTTTCTACCAGCCATAATAAAATGAATGATCAAAATATAATCCATACCTGATACATACTTTAATCCTCTAAAATGATTTATATCGTGTACAGTGCACATATGCACTCAGTAAATATTTACTGGATGAAATAACAAATGGATGAATGAATTTATAGTTTTTACTAAGCCAAAGTTATTTTTTAAAAAGGTGTCTGATTAAATTATAGTCAAATAATTCCTTTTGTATAAAAAATTAACTATCAGTCAACTACATAAACTCAGAAGAACTATATTATTGAAGAGGAGTTGCTTAGTTCAGTAGGTAACTGCTTTTATTGGTTCCTAAGCAGTTGAAGGAGGGGGCCACACATAATGAAAAGCCTGAGAAGTCTCTTTGCTAGAGACCTTCAGCCTTCTTGCAAACATTGTGGAGAACATTTATAAAGACTACTCAGTGCCCCAAAGCCCAAATAGTGCCACAGTTCCCGACCAGAGAAATAGCAATCGTTTTCCACTTGGAATTGCCATTCTCCAGGCCCAGTGCTCGGTTATGATAAATTTCTGTGCATAGAATTCCCAGATTGCTAGTGAAGTATAGAGCTAGAACTCCAAGGAAGAAAATTGAACCTCTATAACATTTAAGTCACACCTATATATTTTATACTATGTATACATATGACAGTAGTATTACATACAGGTAATATATATTAATATTAAGTATTTGTGGTGAAGATGGTGCAGACAAGTTTCAACTTTGGAGTAGGCATTCAGATTCAAAGCATTCTAACTTTACAGTAAGAAAAAAGTTAAAAAGCAGATTTGAATTTGTCAATTGAGTTGAGAAGTAAATAAAATTTATTTTTTTAACTATCCTTCCTTAAGAGGAATTAAATAGGTATTTGCTTTTAATGCATACCCTTTATTAGCCTTTATACATACACTTTATATAGTTTTTTGCATTTCTCTACAATCTTCAAAATAAGACGCGTACTTGGGCGCCTTATAAGTAAGTAATCCATCTTGTCTACTTAATAGGTGTTTTGGATTCTGTGATGGGTAGAGCAGATATATAAGAAATGGCCTCAGCCCTCCTTATCTAGATGGAAACACAATTTTACCACAGAAGCAAATTAGTACACATTTATGCCAATATATCATTAAAAATTAAATTAATGGCATCGATCAATGTGTACTCAGGAAAGGATGAGCCAAAGATGATATCAAAGGTTTTTTAAAAAATTGATTAAGATTCTACCTGTGTCAAGATAGATCTGAGTAGGTAAAGAGAGGATAAAATAGAATATTAATGAAATAAGGGCAACTAAATGAGAATAAGGTTGAAAATGTTATAATTATGGGACGGTAGGGAAACTGATGTATGGTTTGCATTTATAAAGCATTTACATGTGCCAAGCATTACACTAAATATCAAGGAAATTGATCACAACAAAGATAGTGGTTACTAGGTTGGAAACGTAACACAAATGCAACATCTCGGGTATCACCCAGACTAACTGAATCAGAAATTTTTCAGTGTGGAGGTCCCAGAATGTGTGTTTTTAGCAAGGCTAGTAGGCAATTCTAATACTCACGAAGGTTTGAGAATTGCCACATAAATGAGAAGTCAGAAATAACCCTACCCAGGTGGTGCAAGACCTAGCATTCAAATTGCATTAGATGCTTCAGAAACAGAAAGTCACAGACAAATCTCAAGAAGACCCCTGGCAACAGGACTGTTTATTTAGTTCTGGTTGTTCAGAAGAAATATTAACAGAGGCTAATATGCAGCCTTAAAGAAAGATGGAGACTTTACCTCTTTCATGTTTACATGGATGGAGCTGGAACATATTCTTCTTAGCAAAGTATCTCAAGAATGGAAGAAAAAGTATCCAATGTACTCAGCCCTACTACAAAACCAATTTATAGCTTTCATATAAGCTATAACCCAATTATAGTCCAAGAATATGGGGGAAGGGGTGATGGGGGAGAGGGGAGGGGCAGGCTGGTTGGAGGGAGGGTAATCATTGGGACCACACCTACAAGGGTACATGTGAAATTTGCTAAATGTAGAATATAAATGTCTTAATACAATAACCAAGAAAATGCTGTGAAGGCAATGTCAACCAGTTTGATGAAAATATTGCAAATTGTATATAAAACCAGCACATTGTACCCCATGATTGCATTAATGTACACAGCTATGATTTAATAAAAAAAAAAAAGAATAAGACCACTGGCACCAAGACTGGTTTTCATTGTTCAGAAGAAATATTAACAGAGGCTAAATGTCTGTAAAGTATTATTATGGGGATATCTGAGATCTTTATAAAAGTTCCCATAAGCCATATAGCTTTTGAAAAACTGGACCAAAAAATACAATAAAATTATTCCATATTTTGTCAGTGTTCTTCAAGTAGATTTAATAGGACACCTGTCTAATTTCTCCTCCCTGGCGGTGTTCTTTTTGCCTTCTCTAGAGTCTAATTCAGCAGAATAAAGAACTCTGGACTTTTCTGGAAACGTACGGTTGAAGTTCTAGCCTATCATCTTTTTTAGTATGCTTGAGCAATTAATATGAGAAGAAAGAACTTATATTACACTGTCTAGATTTTATGTATTTTAAAATAAAAATAAAAAATATATATTTTTTGTAAAAATCTAACTGATACTTATTACAAATATAATTCCTCTCTTTATTATGCATATATGTTTGTTATACATAAAACTATATGATAACACATACAGGTACTAGCTAAGGTGCTAGGAGTACTGAGGCTGGCCAGGGTATCCCCGCAGAAAGCCAGAAAAGAATGGGTGGCTATTGTTTATTTCAGGCAGGAAGGAAAGGCAGAGTTAAAAGCTAACTGTTACAAGACCCTGGTTAATTCAAGGCAACCACAGATGGAGAGTTCCAGGTTCAGAGTTGTCCGCAGTACTTGCTACACTTTCTTCCTCCAGAGCTATTTATTTGAAGGAGCCTCTTCCCCTTACTGTTTCCTAGAAGATAAAAGATACCTGCCAGATCATGAAGGTCTGGGGGGTGGGAATTGTCATCTTCCAGGAGCCTGAATCATCTGGGACTTCAGTTTAAATGACATATTATGGTCGATCTTCATTATTTGCTGATTCCATTATTTGTCAATTCTCCTACTTGCTAAAATTTACTTGTAATTCCCAAGTGAAAACTCTGTCCTTTTGTGGTCATTTATGGCCATGCATGGATTGGAGAACACTTTGAGTGGCCCAGGCTCACAAGCATTCCCAGCTGAGCTGCCTCCTGGATTCAGCTCTTAGATGGAAAGCACGTGTCCTATTTGGGGCCTGTTCAGTGCTGTGTTTTTACCTTTTTATATTTTTGGTGACTTCCCTGTTTAAATGGCCACCACATATAGTGCTCAAGAGCTGCCTGGCGTTCCTAAGCATGAGAAGGCTGTGCTGTGCCTTCTGGAGGAAATGTGTGTCAGAAAATCTTTGTCAGGTGTGACTTACAGAGCTGATGGGGGAGTTCAATGTTAGTGCACCAACAGCATGCCGTTCAATAAGATGTCTCCAAAGAAAAACACACGAAAAACAAGGTTATGTGTCAATCAGCTGACAAAAATATTGTGACCGGAGGTTTGCAGGAACCCAACTCTATATTTGCTCCAGGAGCAATGGCTCACTGTTCACTGAACTGTGAGTGGGGCGCCTTTATGGAATACAAGCATTAAAGATGGTTAATGGTGTTTCCTAACGATGATTAGGATGGTTATGGAAGCTCAAATTATGACTTCAAATCTGTGCCTCTGTATATTATTAACATCTTAAAGCTTCAACAAATGTTTGTCAGGGGGAGCTTCAGGGAGTGGTGGTTTGTGATTAGACAAGAAACAAGCTTTGATACATCAATGCCCAGAAGTTAAAAGAAACCTTATTATCTTAAGAATTGATCACTCCCAGGCTGGTTGACCTTGGTCTCACAATGAATATCATAAATGTTTTCTGGCATGCACCAAAGAATATTTTCTAAGCTGGTTTTTGTATATTAGAAATTTGGAGGGATATAAGCCAAGTATCCAGAGATAAATTCAGCCTGGTTCTGCTTCAAACACAACAGAAAGGTTCCCTGAGTTTCATCCTGATCAGAGTTTAAGCATCAGAGCACGGCAAGTATGTAGGAGAAGGGAGAGGCCAAACTCCACGGCCAACACACTGCCTACAATTTTCAGGCTTCTCAAAACAGACCACGGTAGGTGGAATGGAAAGGTGAGGGCCACAAAGAAAAGGAAGATAAACAAAACCAAAACAAAACTAACCCATGTCTGTGATTCAGGTGCTGCTCCCATCCATGACAAGTAATAACGTTTTAAGAGGTAATTTTATCCTTCCTCTTGTCTTACTCTTATTTTCTTGTCTCTATGTAACTGCAGTTCACATGAGTGAGAATATTAAAATGCAAATCATCTCCCAGTAATACCTCTATCTCTAAGCCCTCTAGACTTGATAAAGGTCCAGGGAACTGGAAATTGGTGAGATGGGTCTTTGGTCTATATTGTGTGTGTGTGTGTGTGTGTGTATTTCTCTCTATCTCTCAATCCTACACACACACAAATGCACATGTATGCACACACACACACACACACTTCATTTTGTCTTTGCAGTCAGAACAGCAGACCAGTTCACAATGATATTAAGAATCTGACTGAGTTACTATTGTGACTTAGGGTATGTGTGTGTGGCATATGGTTGCTTTTCTCTTTTACTAAGGAAAAGAAATTTGTGGAATAAGTGAAGTGGTGAAGTAGGAGGGCTGCTGCTCACATAAAGAGGGTAAGGAGTGGTGGTAGTTGGGGGGGGTCAGGGTTAACGGTGCTGAGCCTCCTGGTCCTGCGTTCCACATTAAGGAGCTGAAACAAGAGGGCCTTAGGGCTTATTCCATCTATCGATGATCAATGTCAGGGGATTAGGAGAGTGACATGGGTAAGTACACAAAGCTTTTGGCATCTATTTAGTCTACTAACTCATTTTGTGTTGGGCTGAAACTCTTAGGATAAAAATAGACCTTTTGAAATGATTAAAGAGGGTGATTTCCTACTGAAAAAGTGTCTCCTCCCTGCACTGTTGGAATGCACTGTAGATACTCTACTCACACCTGGTGTGCTGCTGAAATTTTACAGGCCAGAAAGTTTGCCTATGCAAGACACGCAGAGGAAATTCCTGTCTTTGTCAGGGGTGGTAGCACGCAGTGGGAGTTGCCGTGTCTAAGGAGCCTTATAAATGACAGGCAGTGCACTCGACAGTCATTTGGCCCCACAGGACGTGGAAGTTCCACTGTCATTGGGAAAAATGATAGCAAGAAAGCCATTCCCGTGGTGGCCCACAGGGAGTGAGGCCTTTGAGGTGTCCCAAATAAAGGGAAGAGTCAGCTCAGGAGAGGGAGCTTGGGAAGAAGCAAAGCCCTCCCTGCTGGATCCCCTGGAGGGGGTGAGGAGGAAGCCAGACTGGCCCCTGGGGCCACAGTGAGAGCCTATTAACAAGGATCAGCCCAGCAGAGAAACTCACCTCCTAGGTCTGTTTTAGAATTTAGGATAATGTTTTTCAGGTGACAGCAACACAGCAGGATTTGGAGAAAGGCAGTGGTAACGTGTCCTTGGGGCAGATTCTACACACACACACACACACACACACACACACACACACACATATATGTTTTTTTAATTTGGAGGTTTTCAACAATGACAAAAGACCTGAGGAAATGACAGAAGTGAGGTTTCCTTCTACTCCACCAACTATCCCTCCTTTTTCAAGGTTCTTATCACTAGGTAAAGGGATATTTTGATATTCACCAAATTACAGGTATTCTTGCTTTATAAGAAAAGCAATTCAACAGCAAAGAAATAAGAAGCTAATATTTTAGATTTATTCTTAAATGCTATTTCACTTTCAAAGCATGTCCAACTTCACCTTAATAATCTGCCAAACTTTGCCGTTTAAATCTTAGAAAGAGAAAGTCTGTAAGTGGCCATGTCCACATAAGCGGCTTCCCATAGGCATCATGTAGTAGTTAAAACAGATACAAAGTTAGCCCGCAAAGAGCTTGAATACTATGATCAATATTGTCTGCATAACATATAGAATTTTCTAAAAAAATGTTCATACCTAAAAACATACGTGTTTTACATTAATGAGGTGTACCATGGAAGGGATTCCAGCCTATGAGTAAAATAAAAATGAAGTAATAAACATTGTCCCTTAACTAGCCAGGTAGCGTTGATCTCACAGACCATGCATAATTTATAGAGTGTTTTAAAGTAAAGATCAAGTAAAAAGCAATGAATTCCCAGGTCTGGGGTAGCAAGTAAGGGAAAACTAAGGCGGTACAAGTAACTGAATATCACAGGACACGCGATGAGTGGGCTGACAGGAGGACCCGTGGGATGAAATGGTTGGATGGCACAAAATCTCCAGTAAGAGGGTTTGAAGATGAGGACAAGGGAATTGTTCTTCAACTTTAGACACTGGAAACCAATCATGACTTTTTAAAAGTGTAAAGAGAGTTGCAGGTTTCTGTTATCAAAGTGGTGAATAAAAAAAGAAATGACTACAGTGTTTAAAACAATAGACGGTTTAGATTTGCAAAGGTAATACATGGACATAAACAAAGGTATTGTTATACTGTTCTAGAGGGGACTTTGGCCTGTGTAGCCTGGAGGATTCCTCTTACAGATGGAGGTACTGGGCCTCGGATGAGTCATTATCTAACGTGGGGTAACAAAGCTGGGTAAAGGCAAGACTAGCACCAATTTCCTGCCTTGCCTTCCCAGGCTTTTCCCATTTGTCCATGTCAAAAGACTATAAAACATTTTAGAGCTATATAACTCTTCCTTTTTTTCTTCTTTTTTTGAGACAGTTTCACTCTGTTGCCCAGGCTAGAGTATCCTGGTATCAGACTAGTTCACAGCAAACTCAGACTCCTGGGTTCAAAGGAGCCTCCTGCCTCAGCCTCCTAAGTATCTAAGTCTACAGGCACCTGCCACAAAGCTGGCTAGTTTTTCTATTTTCATTAAAGACAGGGTCTGGCTCTTGCTCAGGCTGGTCTTGAAATGAGCCCAGTGATGTTCCTGCCTCAGTCTCCCAGAGTGCTAGTATTGCAGGCACGAGCCACTGAATGTAGCCCAGCATAACTCTTTCTTAAAAACTTATATCAGAATTTAAGATGTAACACAAATGACAGTTTGCTTTGGTTGAAGTAGCTTTGAAGGGGTAAAGGGGAGTTTGAAGAGGAGGCAGAGACCCTCAATCTCACTGCCTCTTTCAGGAGCCCTCCAAGGCCTCTCCATGCTCCAAGACAACTGAAAACCCCTGAAATGAAAGATCTTTTTCTCCTGTCTTCTATCAAAATAAAGAATAAACTAGAATACATTAAATAACAACAGCTGCTACAAACTATGCAGCCTTAAACGTGTGTTAATAATAGGCAGCCGCTGTGTCTTCTTAAGAAAAAAAAATGTACAGGATTTATCTTTTTTATTCTTCAAATTTTCAATTTGTTTTAGTTTGTTGTTTTCAATCACTCATCCATTCTGCTGATTCAACAGACCTATATTTAAGACTTATTATGTGTGAGACCTTGGGCCAAGTACTTAGAAAATAAAGTCAGATAAGAGGCAGTCCTGCTCTTCACAGTGTTCCAGTGAAACGCTGACGGTGATGCCGGGGGCTCATGAGTGGGCTGGAGGTCAGAAGAGGGTATTACGGAAAGAATGGGAGCTTTCTGGAGAAGGTTATGCTTAGATAAAAATGTGAAGTTTATACAAACGAATTAGCTGACCAAGGTGGGAAGGGGCACCTTCCAGAGTATAAGGACAGCAAGTATGAAGATGCGGAGGTGAGGACAATCTCCCGCCTCTGGGGAGTGTGTGCCTGGGGGGAAGGAATGGAGTCCTGTGCTGACCCGGAACCCTGCAGGCAAACACTGAAATGTCACTGAAAAAATTGATTAATGATAAGAAGTTACAGAATTAACATTGGCAGTGTCTTGGTTCAGTTTCTTCTCTATAAAGAGAGAGATAATAACGCTACCTATCTATTTCTCAATTATTCTACAAGAGCTGTGACCAGATTCTTCTTTTAAATGAACTTCATTTGGTAATGGGAAATGAAAATTAAAACTACAAAGTGATACTATTTTTTCCTTTATCATATTTGCAAAACCCAAGAAGTTTCTGTGGATGGAAAGGAAGTGAGTGCATTCCTAGTCTGACCTCTATGGGAAAGTAACCCTGTGATATTTTTCTGGTTTGTAAAACCATATCGACACCTGAAAAATTCCTCTTAGGAATTTATCCCATAGATAACACTCAGATATACAATCAATACCAGATGTCTCAGCCTGTTACGTTGGTGGTGTCCTGATACTGTTTAATAATGTTTGGGATTGAACCTGAACAGACACTAGAACACCAGCTGATTGATTTTGTCTTTCAGTGTTCCGAATCTTACAACTCACTCCCCATAGTGTGTAAATTAGTTCTGGCACCTAAAACAAAGGAATGATGAGAATTCAATGAAAGAGTCCAGATGTAAAAATGTCCAGCCCGGTGTCGACCACGTCGGTCAGACTCAGGGGAGGATATTCTTGTCAGCTCCGTGTATTTGATATGAGCGAAAACTATTGGAGCCACTGAATGATTTTCAGTTGAAAGTGCTTTAACAAGAATTAGGTTTTAGAATAATCACTTGGGTAACAGGAGAAAGGCAAGGTGGGGAAAGGTTGAGCAGCGGTGAGGAAATTAGTTGGAAGGTTATTAAAATTGTCTAGCTAGCATACCAAAGGGTCTGAACGAAAGCACTGGGGACTGAGAGGAGGAGACACATTGGACGATGTTAGAAATAAAAATTCTTCCACACGCGGACCTGACTAAATGGAAGAGAAAGGAAATAGGAGAAACATTTATATATTTTATTAAAAAATTGTAGGTGACTCTAAGATTACAGAAAAACACGGAGACTGTCAAATATAAATGATCAGGTCAGTACAGGGACACCTTCATTAGCGCTTCCGTGCCTGGACAGGATTGTCCACCTCTTCTCAGCTTCTTTCTAGTGACCATGGAATGATATGTGCACGTGTCCACACAGGCACACACACAGACACACGCACACACAGGCACACGCACAAACATGCACAAACACACACACATAGGCACACACACAGACACACCACACACAGACACACGCACAAACATGCACAAACACGCACACATAGGCACACAGACAAACATGCACACACAGGCACATGCACACACAGGCACACACAGGCACACGCACAAACATGCACACACAGGCACACACACACAAACACGCACACACAGGCACATGCACACACAGGCACACACACAAACATGCACACACAGGCACATGCACAAACATGCAAACGCGCACACAGGCACACACACTCAAACACGCACACACAGCACACACACACTCAAACACGCACACACAGGCGTACACACAGGCACATGCACAAACAGCACACATACTCAAACATGCACACACAAGCACACACACACTCAAACACGCACACACAGGCGTACACACAGGCACAGGCACACACATGCACACACACTCAAACACGCACACACAGCACACACACACTCAAACACACACACACAGGCACACACACACAAACACGCACACACAGGCACATGCACAAACACGCACACACAGGCACACAAGCTCAAACATGCACACAGAGCACACACACACTCAAACATGCACACACAGGCACACACACACACACAAACACGCAGACACAGGCACACACAAACACGCACACACTGGCACACACACACAAACACGCAGACACAGGCACACACAAACACGCACACACTGGCACACACATACAAACACGCACACACAGCACACACACACTCAAACACACACACAGGCACACACACAAACACGCACACACAGGCACACACAAACATGTACACAGGCACACACACACAAACACGCACACACAGGCACATGCACACAAACACGCAGACACAGGCACACACAAACACGCACACACTGGCACAAACACACAAACACACTCGTTCACACAGGCACACACACACACAAACACGCACGCACTCAACTCGCTCATGGAATGTATTCTCCCCTCAGAGGCAGGAAGCTCAACTATCAAAGCACATCAGGTCAGAAGCTTTCCCACATGTATCGTGTCCTCTCCACTCACATAGCAGCGGCCCAGAGCCCCCTGCTCCCAGAGAGCAGTGCCCTTGTGAAGTTCATCCATTAAGCAAGCCTTTCCCTTCTGAGCCTGCTCTAGTCCTAGCATACTTCCAATAGCAGACATCAGCTCCATGCATTCATAGTGAGAAAACAATTCTATATCATTTGAAAAGATATAGAATGTGAATTTAAACATGGCAATCCAGCACACTCACCACCAACACGGTCACAGACAGTCAGGAAATTGTATTGATGATCTCATAAGGGAAAGAAAGGACTGATTCATATTTATTTCTATTCTCAATCATGACTTTAACACTAGTCTTGAAAAATGTTGTTTTGATTGCTTTCTACCTCTCCAATTTCCATACGCCTCCTCCAGCAATTTTTCCCGTCTTTAACTGGCTCCAGATAGAATACGTGTGACAGGAAGGCCCTGCTGGTCTGCCACCCAACCTACCCTGGGGATGCATAAATAAGCTTTTAACCCATAAAATTTGGCATTTAAGATGAAAAAATATCCTTGAGCTATGTCACGTCAGAAAAAGCATGGCTCAGGGACAAGTAGAAGCTGCTACCAGACCACACCCCAAGAGGGCAATGCACCCTGGGGTGTTTAATAGATGCTTGCCAGTTGACTGACTGTGGGCCAGATTCCAGTGCTGGGGGCTGCTGTCATCTCTATGCTCCTAAGAGGAGAAACACATCATCTAGAACTCTGAGCAGCAGGGCTGGCCTCCCAGACATATGGAACGGCCACTCAGCTCTGCAGTCTGATGAGAGGAGGCTCAGAAGCCTACAGCTCCCAAACAGCAAGCCCCTCGGCCTGTCTGAGACGGCACCACTAGACACTTACATTTGCTGGGTTAGGGATCTGTCCTCTAGCAGTCCTGTCATAATAATGCAAGGCCCTGCAGGAGTCACATTTCAGGCTGTGAATACTCCTTGGGGTGGGCTTATCAGGCTACTTTTCTAATGTGACCACCACTTAGCTGGCGTGAGACACTGGAGACATATATTTCCTGCTGGACGCAGGTAGAAGAGAAAAGCTGGCCTGCAGCTGTTGCCAAAAAGTGCAAAGAGTTCGAGACCCCCATAAGAAGCAGGGAGTGCACCGTCCCCAAAATTGTCATCCTCATGATTTTGTTTTGCAGTATAGTTCGCAAAATGTACCCATCAGCAAACATATTTAGTATATCAATGTTTATATTAAGTAGGATATTACTCCTTCTGTTATTATTTTATTTTCTAGATTAAGGTTCTATTATAGGCAAAATAAAGCACTTTGTTTGTTATTTTTGTTTTTAATCATCTAATATATAATTCAAAAATAAGATTTTATTAAAAATGTCACAGGGCAATTACCATCTAATGTCTCCTCCAGTCTTATATTCCTGATACCTATAAATAAGTGTTCTTCTGGAAAAAACAATCAAAACTGACTTTAAGAAAAAAAAATTATGTAGAGCCCGTGCAGCCAGAGAGAAGGAGGGACAGGGAGCTAAGACCGTCCTGGTGAAGGAGTCACCTACGCCATTACACAAGGCCGTGGAGTGACCACAGTGATCCGAGCTATTTTCTTTCGCCCTCCCCAGGGATAACTGTCAGGAAGGTCTCCTCCTTAGAGCCTTAATTGAAGATCAGGCCTTGAGTTATACATCCCGTTTGCCGTGGCTGTCATACTAGCCCAGAAACCAACATTTGGGGTCTGCACACTGTAATGCTTTTCACCAATATTCATGTTGCCCCCTCCTGCCCGTCCATCAGTCAAAGTGATGTCCTAAGTATGGAAATAAGGTCCTCCTATTCCCTGGCTCAAAACCCTTAAAGATTCCCCATAGCGCTTGGAATGAGATCCCAACTCTTCCCAGTGACTTCAATGGTTTGCCCGAGTTGGTCGTCCTGAAATTTCTGTGTCCCAGTGACGAATCTTCTGCCATCCATGCTTCTGTTTTCTTTCATTTTTAAATAGGCCCAAACCATTTCTTCTTCAGAGCTGACCGTTCCTCTAGGCTGCATGTCCCCCTTGCTTCTTTCCTCATGGCCAAGTTCTCACCCACGATCAGGTCTCATTCCATCAGCACCAATATGGACTCTTCTTCAGCATCTTGAACCACCCCCATCTTATTCTCTATCAAAGCACCCTGCTTTTTTCCTTTTTTCTTCTTTCTCTCTCTTTTTTTTTTTTTTGGCTTGGGCTGGGTTTGAACCTGCCACTTCCGGCATATGGGGCCGGTGCCATACTCCTTGAGCCACAGGTGCCACCCACCACCCTGGTTTTTTCAATTGAATATGTATCAAAATGGTAAGTGCATCTCCATCTACTTGTTTGCTGGATAATTTGTATCCCACTGATATAGATTGTAGCTCCTTGAGGACAGGGATTCTTGATTAATTAATATACTTCTACTTGGCCAGTGTCCAGTATAAGTCTGGTATGACTTATTTATTAGTATTTAGCATAAATGAATAAATCAACTCGGATCTTCTAAATAGCTATTGTTCAAGGTGTTCAGTGAGGATACAAAGAGGTAAGAAAAACAGGCATAGTGTATAGTCCTCCGAGGAGGCAGTGAGCGGAAACGATTAGGGTTACGTCTCCCCAATCGTGCATGTCACAGTCAGTTTAAGACCAATCCTTATTAGCTTCGTTCCCACACCCCAGCACTGTGATTTAAATTCTGTTCATTCGTTCTACATCTTGATCTGTGACAGTTTTAGATATAGGAAAAGGAAATTAAGGGAAACGAAGAGGCTTGGTGAGAAACTATGAAATCATCTTTCTTTACCAGTCAGCATTCACAGATGGCTTTACAATGTACTCTTTCCAGTACTCAGTACTAAATTGGAACTAGTTGATCAACATCTATAAGTTCATATGGAAGCAAAACTCAATGAAATTCGAGTGGAGCCTGTGGGGAGGGGTAGAAAGAGACGGCTAAACTCCCATCCAGGGTGCACATGGCGCAGGCATCCCGCACACCTTCTGGGAGGAGGACACCCCTGAGACTCCGACTCCGTCCACACCGAAGCAAACTGTGTAACTAAAACATGTGTATCCCCATACGATCTGGACATTTTCTAAATGCGCTGTTTCCCAAAGTTCTTTATTTAAGAGTATAACAAACACAAGTTAATGTCAAACTTTCCAAATCAATCTGATACAAACTTTAAATGCACACCCCCCAACATTTTATGATTTGTTTTTGCACGTAAAAATGCACTGCGTATAACAGATTTTTATAAAGTAAAAATTAACTGCAACCAGAACCAAAGCAAGACCTGCAATTTCACTGGCACATATTTCCCTTTGATTCTTTATTCTAGCCCTTGATAGTTTCGTGGTCTTCAGCAAGTTTGGAACATCTGTGTTGAACTTCACGTCCCTGGGCTACAAAAGGTGTAAGTTTCTACTGGCCTCATCCAGTTATCATGCAGCTTAGATATGATAATTTAAAAACACCCAGACCAATATCCAGTGTATAGTGTGTGCTAAATAACAGCTAATTCAATTTAAATCTAAATCTCTTCTCACTTTTCTGGAGTTTTTAAACTGGTTCCTCTGCTGAAAGGTTCCTCTGCTAAATTGGTTCCTCTGCTGAAAAATCACCTCAGTCTCTGTGAATGAAATCATGTATTTGAATTCTTTTGAGCCTCTATATTCTTAATTGGATAGTTCAGCCCATGGTTTATTATAAAAGCCTGGATTCTACAATCAAATTACAGATCAATCAACAATTACAAAGAAAAAAAAACAATTAATGGCTGGGAATGGTTTTGATGATATAAATGGAGCCTGTTTGTTTTGCTCTCCCTGACATCAGCTCTTCCCATCTGGAATGTCGGCAGCTGCTCAGAACGCTCTGCCTGTTCCCTTCCTTCCTACATCGATCCACTGATCCACTCTGGATATTCACCAGCGTGATTCTCTCAGAACGTATTGAATCCACCTGATGAGGGGGAGGAGCAGGAGAACGCTGTTATCCCTGCTGGGTGTCGCTGGATGAAAGGAGAGCTTCCAGGCTGAGCTTTGCCACTCGAGAGCAGACAGTCTGCACGGGAGCAACCTCACCCTCCAGGTGGTGGAAAGAAACCTGAGCTATCACGAGGAATTGTGCTCCCTTGAAGAGACACAGAGCAGAAGATGATATACAGTGTATCGTTGATGATGCTTAAAATTTCATGGGGGACGGGATTAGGACTAAAAATGTTTTACAAGGCTCTTGGGATGTGCTAATAATTTTAAAAGCTTCAGAAACCCTGCCTTGGAGGAAAACTCTGTTCTCCACTTGGGATTCTCTTTTCCGTAATGAGTACGCATGGAGAGCACAGCCACCTACAAAGAGTGGAAACGCATCCAAGACCCAAGGGTTGGCCTTACTCTCCTTCTGATCAGTGGCAAGAGTGAAGGTCTTGGAATCAGGCTGACCTACATTTCAATCCTACTTGGCCAACACCTGTGTAAACTTGGCTAAGCTAATTTAAGTCTGTGAAATGGGAATAATGATATTGATGTCACAAGACTGAGTGAGGGATTAGAGGTAACGGTGCCTGGTGCCTGGCCTATGTTAGGCATTCAGTAAATGGTTGTCCTTGTTATTTCCATGACTGTGGTGGCCAGGGGTGATGGAAAGGCTAGGGATGGACAGCTCAGAGTCCTGTAGGGGAGGCAGACTGGGCCAATGCTACGTTGGAAAGGAGTGAGGAACCTGGGCCTGCCTTGCCTCCTTGATCTTTTCCTTTGTGGTTTAATCTTAGCATAATTATACAGCTTTAGGCTATGGAATTACTTCATTACTCACAAAAATTATGTTTAATCATTCTCTCCTCTGGGCCTATAACCTTGCTAGTGTGCTAGCTTTATAATTGTGGTATTGCTGTATATTACACAAAGAAATTATTTGAAGAGCTCATTCCTACCCAAAGCTAAGGCAAAACAGCATTTCAGCTGGAGGAAAGGCATCATCGTAAATGAGGGGGCTGCTGCTAGCACTTTCCAAGTGGTCACCTGAGGATTGGAGCCGAGCGGATCTCCCAGACTTCTTTTACAGAATGATTTATGGAGGACACACATAGCATAGCAAAGAGATAGATTTCATGCTTAAAAGGTTAATTCTTGATTTGATTTGTTTTAGAAGTTCTGGAGATACGATAGAGGACAAGAAAGACGCAGAGAGGAATTAGGCTCCTCAAAGAGGGTAATGGGAAGAGATAAAGAAATACACGGAAAGAATTATTTGGTGTTTCTGTAATTTATCTGTTTAATTTTCTCACAATCCCCCTCTAACACTGACTCCCTTTTGCATGTCTTTCTGGTTCAAACATGGGTAGGATGTCTTTCCATTGCCACTTTTTTCCAAACACATTTATTTTCACGGATATATTATATAGATGGGTAAACGTAGAAAGGCATAGGAACAAAAATGCCAGGCACAGCGAATTTTTTATATGTAGCCAAATACAATTCAAATGTTTTCACTCAAATCTCAATTAAGGTTGATGAATACAAATTTCCTGCAGAAAAATGTGTGCACAGATGCCTCTGGTAAATTTCAGGGTACATTGTCCAAGCTATTTAAAATTGATGACAGACTTTTAATAACAAACAGAACACACTATTTTAATTGTTTACTTTCCCATGTCGGGAGTAATGCGGCATTGGATATTTTTAATTGTAGAAAAACTTTCCCTCCACTCCTAAAAGACCAGAGGGCAGGCTGTGGGTTTTCACAGAAATACAACAGCAACCTCACCTCTCTACGGAATCTTTCAGTCCCTAGTTGTCAATTTATTTGCCCATGAGTGGATTTATGTTTCCACGGATCCAAATGAAGACAGTAGGGAATGCATTCACACTGCCTTGCAGCGGAGAAGGCAGAAGAATTTCTTACCTAATTGAAACTGTTGAAGAAAATCATTTTGGAAAGGCAATCGAATTTTCTGGCATGGATTCAGGGCAAGATATTGGAACACCTTGCTTCCTTCATCATTAAGTCTTAGAAAAGGGACCACTGGAAGGAAGAGGATGGATTGGTGTTTCACATCCTACTTGGAAGCTCCTTTTCAAGTATACTTTGAAAGAAAGTGTTCTTTAAAAAATGTATTTTCCCCTCTAAGTGAAACCAAGATGCTACACAGGTGGTATTTCTTCTACCGCCATCTACGCCCCCGATCAGTTAGCAGGCGCCGTCCTATAGAGAGGGGAGTTAATGGAGCAGCGTATAGCTAGATTTGATGTCCGGGTACCAGGACGTCAGTGGTAGGGCCTGGGGGAAACCACCTTGACCCATTGTTAGGTACAACCAACTCTGTGAGCAGACAGTTCAGAAGTTCCTAAAAAATCATCTGAGCTTTTGTTATGGATTCCTTCAAGAGTCGCTCTATCTTCCAAACTGCTATTCCACTGTAACCTGTGATGGAACACACCCCAGCCACATGGTGGTTTTAGAAGTCATTATAGACTGAAACGATGTCTTCTTCTCTCTCTGTTTCCCTTTCTTTTCCCCATACCATCTATTGCATCCTCATTGCAAATATTCTGACTGGCCTAATATATTTAGATTTCTTTTAAAAAGATAGTCTTTTTGTTTGGAAGTTTAATGACACTCTCCGAAGCTGACATACGGAGCTGACAGATGCTCTATGGACTATTATTGATATACACCTCAGCTGTACACTCCCACACCCCACCTTTTTTATTTTACCCCTCCTGGGTCTGAGTCCTACTTAAATGACTTGCGGTGCGAGACCAGAGCAATCGTTTCACCTCACTAGCTCCCATTACCGTCTCTTATAAAATGGTAATCAGGAGACTACCTTCCTCCTACGGTTGGGAGAATTAAATGGAATAATGTATGTAATGTGTTTAACACAGGTCCAGTGCATAGAATAGTTTATTATCATTATTTTTATTCATTTATAAGTTACTTTTATTATTAGCATAAACTTACCAACTTCTTTGCTCTTGTTCATGGGAGGCTGGCTTACATGGAACTTTAGGTAGCTTAGAGTTACCTAGGGTGCATCTGTAACAACAATGTTACTAAAGTAGCAGTCATCCCGGTGGAAAATGGTAGTCATCCCTGCAGTGCCTGTGGCTCAGTGGGTAGGGTGCCAGGCCCATATACCGAGAGTGGCAGGTTCAAACCCAGCCCCAGCCAAATTGCAACAAAAAAAAATAGCCAGGCATTCTGGCAGGTGCCAGTAGTCCCAGCTACTCAGGAGGCAGACAAGAGAATCACTTGAGCCCAGGAATTTGAGGTTGCTATGAGCTATGACTCTATAGCACTCTACCAAGGTCAACAAAGTAAGACTCTGTCTCAAAAAATAAATAAATAAATAAATAAAGTAGCAGTCATTTAAAACATGCCATGAATGATGTTCTAGAAACATCCAGGACAATTAGATATTCTGAATTAAGTTTGAACCGTCAGCCTGAGTTGAACATGGGATCCTCAGCTGTGTCACCTTCCCCACAGTTGTCCCCCAAGACTACTGCTTTTCAGAGTGACAAATGCTATCCTTTCTCTCATATCTCAGGCACAGTTCTCCAAATAGCCGTGCGCTCATTCTGAGGGGCTCACCATGTCATTGCCAAGTTCCTGCCACTTTTCTCCTCACCCCATTTCTTTTCAGTCTTCCCCTCTCTAGCCTCACATTAATAGCCTCAGTTTATCTCCCACGAGGAGCTCTTTAAAGCTTCCAGGGGGCCTTTCTAGGCCTTCACTTCACTGAGTCAACCCCTTCTGCACATAGGTGGAGATGAATTACATCCATCCAAAGCCATCCTGGAAATGCAGCATCTCAAACTCAGATGAAACAGAAAGCAAACAGAAGACAGAGACATTTACCAGCTGCTCCTCACGTCCCTCAGATACTGCAGCACTTTGCCCTTTGAAATCGCCTCAGGCTAAAAACTTACCCAGATCAACTCTTATCGCAAATGAATTCCAAACTCTTTTGCAAGCCACGGCTTACCTCTCCATAGCTCTCAGCACAATTTTTGACACTGCCTCGGGTACACACATTACTTTAGTTACATCAAACTATTTGCTTTGAACACAACATTCTCCCTTACGCTTTCATGAATTTGTATAACCTGCTGTTCAGAGGTCTAGAAAGACCTCTTTTTCTAAATATATCTCCCTCATTCATTCTGGGATACTCTATCCAGGCATCTCCCCCTCTGGGCACGGGCCCCAGACCTAGGCAGGCTCTTTATTTCTCTGCCTCTGGAGTGTTCGACTTCTCATCGACTGTTACGTGGAGTTCATTGTTTTACTGCTTCTACGTCTCATGAAAGGCTGAGCGTCACCATAGGGATTCAAAGATTAATAATTGTTCTTTATGTTCAACATATAGTGATCAGTGCTTGTTGAGTAAAAGAAGGAAAGACGGAATGGGACAAGTAACGAATCTCTCCTTCCAGGGTTCCCTGATGATCCCGCTGTCGTGGTGCTGACTTCGCCACAAATCTTCCTGACTTGAAATACATGTGTGACTGGCCCAAACACATATAAACCAAACTAATGAGTTCTTACAACAACCAGCCTGTCTGCCGGCCTTACTGCTTATAGGGATGGGGACCGGATAAACAGCTGATGCCCTGGGCTGGAAGATGGGCAGAGGGATTAAGGCCAGCCTTCCACTTCCCATCAGGACAGGCAAACTGGAAGGAAGTTTCAGCATCTCTTAGTATGTAAAGAGCCGTCATGTCTTTTTAAGGTCTTTTCTTTCACTGCCTTGGGAGGATGTGAAGAAGATCAAATGCCTCTACTAGCTGATGGGTTTTGCCTCATTTTTAAGAAAACAGATAAAGCATTTGTTGCATAAACAGAAAAATGCAGTGTAAATTAAGCATGAAAATTGAAAAGCATTGGTTAAAGCGATTCAAACTGAATGGCAACTGATACGTAGTACCTGTCCTGGTGATGTGTGTCTGGAGCTTGAAACAAAACAAAACAAAACACACACAAGTGCACACAGCCAGCACATACTCCGATTGGCTGTTAAACACTTGTTATATTTTCCTCTTTTCTCTCCACATGGCAATAAATTACAGCAAGGCAGGAGCCCATTCTCAACCTTGTAGAATTGGCTTCCTGCTACCATTCCAGTCACAGCCACCTCAATTAATCACCATCTCAATGGTTATGCAACCGCAGATTTAGATTAAAAGGCAGTTTCATCTCAAGAGTAATTCACAGCAAGAACTGTTCCTCCCCTCACCCCATGACCTTTCAGAATGCCACTGCAGTGCAGCGAATAACCCAGGATGCTACCTGCCTGGGCATTCTTATTATTTTAGATGGCAGAGCAAATCTGGAGGGGGGTGAGGTCAAGAGTAGGGTGGCAATGTTCTCTCCAATTTGAAATTGCACTCTAAGTCTTCAATCAGTACAGATGCGAATTGCAATGTTGTATTCTATGGGTGAGCAGGACTTAAGAGACGGAGAGAACACGGAAGAGGAATTCTGTGAAAGTGGGTGAATTTTTAAAAGCGATCTTTACGTGGCACCTATCACAAGAATAGAATCGTGATTGACTATACCTGGTGCACAGTGCAAGGACACAGTGACAGAAAACAGGGTGTGAGTTTGAACTTCCCAACTTTCTAAACATATGACCTTGAGAAAGTCACTTCATTTCCCTGATGCTTGACATTTTTCCATCTATAAAATGTAGACATTATTTCTCGCTTGTCTCCTCTGTAGGACCATTGTGAGGATTAAGTAATAGTATGCATAATAATAACACATTTAAACTGAAAAGAGTTGTGCAAGTATTGAGAATTTTTATGATCCGTCAGTAGACTGCCTGACCTGCTACTACTTGGCATGTGAGAATAGGGGACAGGTTAAGGACCATCTAGCCCCCTCATCCATCTAGACTTGGTTCCTGCTCCACATGGGTGAATGCTGGGGCTCTGCCTCTGCAGAGGTTCTACCAGGAAGGAGTAAAGCACAACCTTGTGAAACCACACTTGCTATTACTAGACGCCTTTGACCATCGGGAAGGTAGCTCAGTGCAATGTAGTTTATTACGAAATGCTTTCATTTTCTGACACTTACAATGTACCAGGAAAGGACTTGTACTGTTCTAAGCAGTTTGCAAATAGGATCTAATGAAGTCCTCTAAACCAGGGATTTTATTTTCTCTTAGAGACAGAGTCTCACTTTGTCACCCTCGGTAGAGTGCTGTGCCATCACAGCTCACAGCAACCTCCAACTCCTCAGCTTAGGTGATTCTCTGATCTTAGCCTCCCAAGTAGCTGGGACCACAGGTGCCCTAAACCAGTGATTTTAAACTGGTGTGCCATGAAAGTTTTTAAAGATCATTAATTACATTATCTTCAAAAGAAGTTTAAAACACAATAACTATATTCTTCTTTTTACTTTTTTTTAATCAACATAATTTAATTATGCCATGGACATTTAACTAGAGGTTCAAATGTGCTGTGACATAAAAAAGGTAGAGAATCACTGATCTGAACAATCTGAACAGAATTATGTACCATTTTACTCTTTGGCATATGAAGAAACTGAAGTTTTGAAGACTTGAATCATTTGCCCAAGCTTATATATGGGTGGATGTGGAGAGATAAATTAGGTAAACTTTTAAGATTGTGACAAGCTCAAAAGAAAATATAACGATGTCGCTCTAATGGAATGGTAAGAGGAGTCTGTTTTTTCTTCCTGTCTTTCTAGTTGCAGTGTGAACTTTAGAAAATTAGCCAGTGTTTTTCTCTTCCTTCCCTTACAGGCTGAGAAAAATAATACTTTCTAGGATCCACAGAGGGATGCTTAAGCAAATTAATGAGTTAATATTTGTAAAGAGCATTGTGGCTCTTTAATAAAGGCATGTCCTTACTGAGAAACAAGTATTCCATTACCTGAATGTAAGCAGATAGCTCCATAGTACCAACACAGCCTGGTTTTAAGTTTTGTTTTAATAATAGCATTGTTATTTATTAGACTGGCAGAGAGCAGAGTACCCACAGGAACAAAATCAAACCAATTAGTTAACGTAGATCTTAGGAAAACTGAAATAATAAAACCACAGGATGCTCTTTGTGATTTGTGTTGTTCATGGGTTCTGTTGATGCCCGAGCCACAGACGGCTTTTCCGCCTTGTCGATACCTCGCGTTGTGCACTAACTGGGGAGTTGGTAGAAGAACACATGTAAACACGTGTGCCGCCTGACCTTTCAGTAGCAGAGCAGGCCAAGTGCTTTCATCCTGCTCTGGCTCCCCAGCTTCCTGATGGCCTTTGAAGATGTCATGAGGCCAGCCCATTACAGCCGTATAGCAGTAGGATAAAAAAAAAGATGTGGATAACTAGGACATGATCTATGTTCAAGAACTGGGCTTACATTTCATGTCAAACTGAGATGAGACTGTCTTCCAGCGTTTAACATCCCCCAGGTGAGAAGAAGTCATTAGATCATTTCCTTTCTGTTTGCTATCGCTTTAAAAATCAGAATACTTGTGTGAATTTGAACAATGGCAAAAAATACCTTAAGGGGGGACTGTCCCATACATAGCCCACCATAGTTCCTGGTTCTTGATATTGTTCAGTCCTATTGTCTCTATAATTGAACGTGGAAAATAAATTCTAAGACTATATCTTCTTTGCTTCATGAAAATCCTTAAACTCTGGATAAGGCCACCCGATGTGACTCAGACTTTATATCTACCTCTGACTCTCCTCTTCTAGTTTCTTATCCCCCAGATACTCAAAGAATGACAAGCATAACAATAACAATAAAAAGAACCAACTAAGGGTTGTAAAAAAAAGAATTATAATAGTCAAGTTTGAGAAAAAGGGAAAGGGAGATTTTTAAGTAAGAGTATAGAAATGTAGAAAATGCCTTGTTTTCCTGCACCTCTCTAATTTAATTTAATTTGCCTCTTTCTTAATATAATTTAGAATCGTGATATTAATAATTAGATGAAAAATAAAACAGAACAAAATCAGAAATGGCACACAAAAAATTGAAAAGCATTCAAAGGTAACTTTTTTTTTCAAATTAGGATGAAGAAGCTTGTTAAACATCCATTGTGCACCCCGTAAATTCTACATAATGGAAACTATCAAAATTTAGATTTACAGAAACAAGCATGAGGATAACAAATACATTGTTAACAAAGGGACTAGGAAAGTGGAGAGTTAGTCAATTTGTAATGTTTTATTTATAAAAGCAATTAGGAGTAAATATGACAATGTTAACATTTATTAATTCTGCATGGTGGTGGGAATTTGTGATATAAACTCAGCAATATCTCATACATAACTGCAGACACAGAACTAGGGTTCAATTAAAAATTAAGATGAGATGCTAACATAGGAAATATTATTCTATTCCCTATTATCTTAATTTTTCTACCAAAGTGGAATTATACCAATTATATACTTGCCAGTATATAATTCCTAAGATTTTCAAGACAATAAATAGATATTTATAATTACAAGTCACACATTTTGCGCACCCTTGAATTTCCACAAAGCTCACATAAAATTGTCATTAATTTAAATGCTTTATTTTTTTTTTAAAAGAACTTATTAGTTCTTGATCTAGTATTGCTGACCTATTTTTTTCTAGTGGGGAGTTCTGAAGAGGTCAAATCCTTCTCAGTAAGCTCTGCAACAAAGGACCATTAAGGGACCATTCGGTTGATCAGGTTTCTCCTTTTAATCCATTTCTTTTTCTTTTGCCACATTATCTTTAAAGTCTCCATCAAAGATAATTTAAGAAGGCGTGGCTCAACAAAGTTTCGAGGATAAAGCAGGATAAGTAATCCTATGAAAATATTTCTGTGTTTGAAATAAAAAGAATAGAATCTATTTCTGATTCATCCACAGCTGGACGACTGTGGACAAGTCACTTCATCACTAGAAGCTGTGGTTTTATATGTGTTACAAGGAGTCCAAAGGCCTGCTAGAAATCTTGCGACTCTACTATTACGTGATTTCCACAATACTCAAACTATACTTGAATACTTGAAAACAAGCCTAGTTTCCAAGACAAGTGACAGCCTCAGAAACTTTATTTCTAAGAGCTTTCTCTAGCTTTAGGACCAAAAAAGACAAGAGAACAAAACCAAACTGATTTGTCTAACTATATTACCAATGATTGCCTGTAAGACGTCATGTTCTATTAATTTTCTGTCTCCCCCACCAGAGCCTCATCCAGATTTTTCACAGAGTAGGTATTTATTTACTTTTTTAAAAAAGATAAACTTTAACATTAATATATCCCTCTCAAGTTTATAAAATATTTCAATCTACATTGAATCCCTCAGCACTCTTACAAAGCAGACAATACTTAACATATTTGACATTTGGGGAAATGTAGGTTTCTAAATGCCATGATCTGCTTGGAATCCCAGAGCTGATAAATGGTACTACCTAGTAAGGAGCCTAGAATTTTATTTTTGCTAAATGGAAGGACGGATGAAAGGATAGATGGATAAAATAAGACTTTGTTAGGACTAAAATTTTTGTATTATTGTTCAAAGGCAATTTTTTATTACATGAAGGAAGGAAGATAGAAAATACATAGATAATCCCTAATATTTATTAACTAAAAAGAATCTAGTCGTGAACCTATTAGATGAAGAAGCCAAAGGAAGTCATCAATAAACATATTTGTATGATTATATTTTTTCCAATTGCTTAACAATCTTCAGCAAGAACTCTGGCATGTACAATTAAATGGTATAGTACAAATGATTCTTAAAAGAGACTAGCCCTTCCTTTGGCCTCTAAAATGCATTGTGCCTTTCTAAGAGTAATTATTATATGAGTTCCAACATTAGCTTGTCAGCCTTTCTAAGCATTAGTCTGTATTTTAATACAATTTGAAGAAAAACATTGAGTCTATTATTGCTCATTTTAAATTTGAATACCACTCGTTTTATTTCCTCAAGTACTCAGAAGTATCAAGTTCATTCCATTTTTTTGAAACTTGACTAAATGCTTTCAGAATACATCTGCCAAGCGTGTATTCTAAAATCAGAGACCCCCAAAGAGGTAAAACATCTATAAGCAAAAATATTTTTAAGGTAATATCACACTACAAATGGTTGTTATTTTGTAAAAAAACAAAAATCTCTCACGACAGCTGTGCAGTATCTAGGTGGATGCTTTGACATTGGTGAATGATATCTTTCATCTGAAACAAACTAGAAATATTGGCTATGTTGTGTCAAAAGTCTATGATTAGGTCCCCTTTCAATCAATAAACATGTGCTATTGAGCCCATTACAAATGGGACATTTTCTAAAACTTCTGTTAAATCCTCTAAGTGTGTATAAGAGCATTCGATATACTGTGTTTCAAAGAGTGAGATTTTGGAGGAAAATGCACTCTGCCTGGCCCAGCAGAGGTTAATTTTCACCATTCTCACCCTGTCTTTCAATGTGCCGGTTCCACGGTTCTTCACCTAAAGATGACCGGCTTCTTCAGCAGCAAACTGAAAGCTACTTCCTCCTTCTACAAACTTACAGTTACTCATTTTTGCAGTCTTTCCCCTCCATCTGACCTCTCCTGTTTCATATGGAAACTGGAGGCCAGGCGTTGTGTGCTCTCTGGTATTTATTTCGCAGTGGTTTCTCCGAGTTTTTGCTTCATTATTTCCCTCAACTCCCCACACTCACAGTCTGTTTTAATCAACCTCAGACTTTCAGGGCTTCCTGTGTTTATACCACATCCCTCTTTTCACGTTCTTTTTCCTCCCAGAAGGCCATTGCCTATCAATACTCTACCTACCCTTCAGGTATAACTTAAGCTCTCCATTCTCTATATTAAAAAAAAAAGTCAAAAACTCCACCCTCCCGTCAGTTTTTCCAAATCCTTTCCCTGTGTCTTAAATTCTTTTTGGAATTTAAACGAATAACACACTGTTTAGAACATTGTCTTCTGTCATTACTTAAAGCACATTAACCATTTTTTTCTCTAATCAGGTTGGCGTTTGCAGCAAGAAATGAGAGAACAAAGGTATTTAGTGCATGTGCTTGAAAAGGTGCGAGGCTGACGTGGACATAGCGGGAGGGAAGCTGTGACATGTGATAGAAAGGTCTGGAAGAGCTGGGTTGGCCATGGTGGCACCTATTTAATGATTGAGTTTCTATTTAACATGAAGAATGGCTATGGGAAAAGGTTACACAGTGACTCCAAATTATAAGCTCAATCTGTAGAACTGGAACAAGTATTGTCAGGAAAACAACATTTATGTGAGGTGGCCCATTAGAGGGAGTTTAATCCAAGGACGATGTTGCAGTAATGTTGGGACAGCTGATAACTAAATAGGGGATGATGGTGCACACCAAGGATTAGCAATAGCAGAAAGATACTGGCCTTTCTACAACCAAAGTCACAATGCTGTTATCATGGCCTGGGAGCCAGGCCACACTAGGGAAATGAAATCATTGCAGAGGCTGCCCTTTGGAAGTGGAGACCATGAGAGAGATACAGAAACACAGAGAGAGATGGAGAGAAACAGCTCAGCTCACTTGCCTCACTGCAGCCTCCCACTAGCAACTCCCATTGGCTGCACCTAGCAAGAAATCAGTTAGCAACAGAACAGGAAAACTCAGTTTGTAGGGTCCACCCCTGTAATACACAGCATAGCAGGGGAACCATGAGGAGTGGATTTGAGGCTAAACAAGCAATTGGTTTATATATCTATGCCTACATTTATCTCTCTATCTATCTACCTATCAATTTACCATAAATAAATGCATACACCCTGCTTCTATACTTTGAAATAAGACATAGTCTCCAAAAGGCTGTAGCATATCATAAATTGAAACACTTTGGTGAATGTCACCATTACCTTCAAATAATAAACTCTATAAAACATTTTTATGTGTATATACATAATTCTTTATAACCCAGAAAGATTTTTATAGCTATTTTCCTTGAACAGATAAATCCCAAGTTTGAAGTATCTTTATCAAACTCTACATATTATTTAATGAAGAACTCTGAAAATGTTTAATCCTATGTCTATTATTTGCTCTGCTCCCTCCCACCCCATGACCATTTCATCAACACTGACACCTACCGTTATTCTATAGTAACCCATACTCTTCCTATATTTTCCTGTTTCACTTCTCATATTTCCTTCAAGCAAATTCAGCTTCAAGAATATTCTTCCCCCATTGTCCAAAGTAAAAGGAAAGGCAAATAAACTTCATTAAATGCAGCCACTCTGGGTACTTCACCCTTGGCTCAGTTTTTGATTTTGTGCACTCTAAACTAGAAGTGAAAATGATTGTATCATTTTTGACATATTCAAAGTTTCCTAGCACAATACAAAGATTAATCATAATGCTATTTAGCAAAATAACAACGTTTTTGATAAAATTGCTCATAAAATACATGACCCCTTACTGAACTTCATCATTCAGTATTTCCTTGCTATTCTGTATGGGAACATGCACAAAATATTGAGAACATTTTCATTAAAGTCCTTATTTATTCCAGAGAAGCTTGTTCTAAAGGACAAACTCAGACGTCCATGCTCCCTCACTGAAGCTCTGCTTACTGATCGGCCTTTCCTTTTCTTTTTTTCTCTTTTCTTTCTTTCTTGTTTTATGACAGAGTCTCACTTGGTCACCCTGGGTAGAGAGCTGTGGTGTCACAGCTCACAGTGGTCTCAAACTCTTGGGCCTACGCGATTCTCTTGCCTCGGCCTTCCAAGTAGCTGGGACTACAGACGCCCGCCACAACCCCTGCCTATTTTTTCTTTGTTGCAGTTGTCGTTGTTGTTTTAGCTGGCCTGGGCCGGGTTTGAACCCGCCAGCCTCAGTGCATGTGGTCGGTGCCCCACCCCACTGAGCTACAGGCGCCGCCCCGGCCTTTCCCTATATTCCAGTGTTGCCCATCATGCAGCTCATCCCACAGTACTGTCAAGGTTTGGGTCATTAAACTGCAATGGATGACAATAAAACCAGCACTTGAGACAAACGGAAACAGCGATACCTGTTATTACCAAATACACTGTTCAGTTATCCCTGCGGAATGAAATACTAAAAATCTCAGTGACACAGGACTGTTTGTTAGCAAGAGCAACACAAGTATAAATTAGAAGCATCCGAAGAGAATGAAAGATGATAGGTTTGACCTCTTTAGTAAAATTCCTGGTCAAAGTCTACAGCTAAGAATAAAACATAGAGACGTAGGAAAATAGATATCATGCTAAGACACAGCGTCTCAAATTGCTCCAGCCTCAGCTTTATTCCAACTACTTCAGACAGAATCTCCACATGAAATATAACTTTACATAGATATATAATATGCATATTCTCAGCAACTTATAAAGCAGGAACATGGCATATCTTGTGAATTTCAACTTATTAGTGCCAAAGGTTACTATAAAAGCTATTTAATTGCATATAATGTTAAAGAAAGGGCCTCTATTATATCTAACAAGAGCTGTATTTTCATATTTAAAGAAGAAAATAACAAGCCGATATGTAGCTAGTATGAACCAGGCATATTTAGCTAAATTAACCCATCTTACCTTCAAAATAACTCTGGAATTGTTATACCCATTTTAGAGATAAGGAGACAGAAAAATATGGAGATTAAGAAACTTGTGCTAAGTTATACTGCTGGATAGTGGGAAAATGGATTCAATCACAGGCAACAAATTTCAGAGTTTTTGCTTTTAATAACTACTCCTTTGGTTAGGCCCAGGTGTTCTGTTATAGGACATGCAGTTGAATAATTTGCAGAAACAGGAAGAATAAGTCATATGTGACTTGGTGTCATAAGTCAAGACACTGAAAAAAAATCTTAAGACAATGGGCAGCGCCTGTGGCTCAGTGAGTAGGGCGCCGGCCCCATATATTAAGGGTGGCTGGTTCAAACCCAGCCCCAGCCAAATTGCAACAAAAATATACGTGGGCATTGTGGCAGGTGCCTGTACTCCCAGTTACTTAGGAGGCTGAGGCAAGAGAATTGCCTAAGCCCAGGAGTTGGAGGTTGCTATGAGCTGTGAGTCCACAACATTCTACCAAGGGCACTAACGTGAGACTCTGTCTCTACAAAAAAAAAAAAAAAAAAATCTTAAGACAATGACACAGTATTTATTTAAGCCAAGCTTAATTATTATTAAGAACTTAACTAAAAACTGGATATACTAAGATAAATATACCAAGAAGAATAAATTTTCCAATGAATTTACAATCCCCTCTTCCATAAATTTACAAACCAGTGAAGGAACTCACATTTTAGAGTGTACAATTAAATCACTGCCACATATGTACTGCTGAATTTCTATCAATGGTACACTATTACATTAAAACAAGGAGAATCTCACGAAGGCAAGATTTTCGCTGTCTTCTTAAGATCATGTAATTACATTAATATTTAATTAATCCTGGAGAATTAAGAATCATATCATCTAACTGTTTTAATAGGCAATTAGCTGTTTCAACAGTGCCTTCTTGAAACCTCTTGGGTGCCTCCCAAATGCCCCTTTCTCTTCTGGATCTTGCTCGTTGGGTTTTCTACTGGTGTGTTTCTAAATTACCTTCCATCCAATTTCTATCCATCCCCTTGGCTCATGAGTAATCATTTCATAAACTCTTCTTTTATTTCTCAGTTTAAAATGTTATTTTTCTCAGGCATGTTCAACATTCTGTGCTTTTTATAGGTGTTTATATATTGTACGTTACGTTATACTCATCGATAGAGACCTTTTCTACCTTTACTGCTTACCCACGAGGGCTACTTGGAAATAACATCTGTTTGGTTTATCTATCTATCTATTCTCAACAGTATTTAGCATCATTCTCAATAATAAATAGATGTTTATTAAATGATTACTGGATTGAATATTTCTGACAAAAAGAGAGTCAAAAGCAAAGTTTAATTTTTAAGATGAAATTTTACCAGTACCATGTAAAGAGAATAATAGTTACATCTGTTTGCTCGAAACAACCTGAAATAATGATATCTGTTGACAGTTTTACTATCCCATCTTCTGTTTGTGTGAATAGGAATATGTTTGTATATAGAGATAGCAATGTATTCCATTCTTATCTAAAGGTATCTTATATTTAGGAATTACCTAAATTCTATGGTTCTAAATTTGCCACTCAAGACTGCATTATTATAAAGTTTTGCATTTGTTTATAAAATCAGATGCAAAAATATGCTAATGTATCATTAAGACCGAGATTATAATTACACAGGAGTCAGCAGAAAACTCTCTGTTAACGTTCCCAGAACAACCATAATTCTTTTTTTGAAAAATCAATGAAAATATATATTTTTTCAAATTTGTTCTCCTGTGGTGTTAAAAGGCTAAACACAAAGGAAATTTGAGGTAGTATTTGAGAAGCAGGCAAAGAAGTGAAAAATCTTAATGTGACGAAATACCGCTATCTTAAATAATTAAAACCTTTTTTAAAAATAAAATAAATTGTAGGGCTGATAAAAAGTCAATTTGAATAGAAGAGATCTTTAAATTTCAGTAATGTAAGGTGTGAATAATTAAGGAAAGAATTTCTAAGATATATAGTTTGGGGCTTGCCTGAGGCCCTCTAGCTCTGGAAATGCTATAACAATGCTACCAAAGAAAATTAATGTTTGTAATTAGACCACAGCTTTAATACCATAAATCCCACTACGACTATTCATTTTCAAACTGTTAAGGATCTGTCGCTCTTTTCACAACAGCATGCTTTACATTTGTGTTTTCCTCGTTTCGGGCCCATCATTTTGGCCATCTTGACATTGTCCAGTTAGCTTCATTTAAAATTCATATTTGATTGTATCCAATCTCAGTAAATACACACACACACATTCTTCATAACCAAACAGCAAAAAGTGTTTGAGGGTTCTGCACTTAGAAAAACTCCAGTTTTAGTTAGTTTAGAGGACGACATATTGGAACAGTAATTTATTAAAAAATTCCACTGGGAGAAAAGATCTATAAATAATAAATCTCCATCCTTTATTCTTTATGATATTGCATCACATTCCATTAGTAGCCACAGTTTTATTCCTTGATAGTTATGCAATTAAATATGTTATCTATTTGTCTATCAATAGATTAATTATTGACAGTTTTATTCCTTGTTATACAACTAAATGTTATCTGTTTATCTATCAATAGATTAATTATTGACAGTTTTATTCCTTGATAGTTATACAACTAAATGTTACCTGCTTATCTATCAATAGATTAATTATTGACTCTTGTGTTTATGAGACAAGAATGAAATGATCATTAGGGTCCTAAAAAAGGAAATTTAGCAAAAGAATTACGAAGAAAAGACAAAGATGTTTCTCAAGTGTGTTGTCTCCATTGTCTTAGATCATGATCATCCAAAGAGTCCCTAATCAATCCACCTGCATCTACGCCATTATTCGGATAAGTGAAAATCTCAAGGACACAATAACTGTGTGACTTTGGTGTAAAGAATGACCTATATTACTCCAGAGAAAAATTTGAGTTCCAACACTACTGTGGCTCAGTGATAGGAGGAGAAATGCTACTTGGTTCCTGCGACCTCATCAAGATCTGTCAGCCCACGGCAAGAAAGAGACAAGAAACTTGATAATAAACATAAACATGCAAACACACGTGTATTTGTTTGTAGTTTTTGAAACAGTCTCCAAACAACCATTGAGGATATTATCAGTTCTATACACTCTTAAGTAAATGAAACTCTATGCCTTTAAATCTCTAGATAACCAAAGACAGACAAAGAGAAGCCGTTACCCAAAGCCTCAGAGTAAAGGAGCCACAGCAGAGTAGTTACTTGCCTCATGCATGCTTTTTCCCAGGACAAAACTTGTTTCTTTAAAAAAGGCAGGAATGGCAACTTACCTAAGGAGAGAATGAGAAAACAAAATGGTTACTATAAGAGAATTTTTTTAATGTCTTGGAGAGAGGATGACGTATTCTGACAGGTAGAATCAGGCCTATATACAGAGAGAAATCACTTCAGCCCACTAAGTGCGCCCACTGTAATTTTTGATGCCTTATGAAGTAAGCTCTTTCAAATTTCCTTGTTCTCTTATCCCTGCTTGCTTTCTCCTATCCACCCTCACTTGACTGCAGTCTCTGCAGACATCCCACTCTCAGGATGCTTTCATTTCACCACTACTCCACAGTCATTCAAAACATAGGCAATTTCATTCTCAAACAATCAGGAAAAAGATTAGACTCTAGACTTTATTTCTTAAGAGTGAAACCTTGATCAAGACAAATAATCTACGAAGAGAAGGTTTAAATAATTGAACTTGCATCTTCTTCTCACCTCAGAATTTTAAATTTTTGAGAGAAGAGAACTGGAGTGGCCAAAATAAATAAATTTCAAATAAACGTTCAGATGTCAGGGCTCTCAGCTGGGATGAAGTTAGGGAGGAGAGGCCCTTCCCATGCTGCTCACTTTATTTTATTCCCTAAGATTGACTATTCTGTGTATGGGCAAGGCTGACTTAGCAGCCAAAACTCTGGGCTTGTAGAAGGTTCAGAGGATGCTATAAATTGGGTTTTTGTAGCTGTAATATCTGCTATGAAGGATAGAAGGGTAGGATTAGAGCTTAAAGATGGAATTGTGGGAATGAAACGAGATGATTTCGTAAAATGGATCAAGTTGCCCTGAGATCATTTCAAAATTTCTAGATTCAGAGGCCAGTACTGTTCAGGGCACTTGTCTTATGGAATAGCAATCAGCATATAGAAGAAATGTGTGTGCCCACAAGGACATAGGACCAGGCAACCAACCTATGCTGTATGGAGCGAGGAAAGGCCTGGCCGTACCTGGCAGGTGCTGTAGTCCTTGGAAATCATCTAGTGCAACCTCCTTTTCCTTGGGAATCAGCTTGGAAAATTCTCTGGGTGCACAACCCTAATGTTTCTCCTGCTGCAAGCTGAAGTGTTCATTTTATGCATTGACTAATTTATGAGTTTAGTGAGAAATTCTTTGTAAAATAAATTTTAGAAAAGAGAGAGAACCTGAAAACGAATTCCCTCTGCACAACATGTGTGTATGGTCCCATTAGCAGTCACACAGCGGGCAATCGATTAGGGAGGGAAAAATGGCTTTTTTTATGGTAATGGATTTTGAGCCTCCTGGTGATAATTTATTTACTAGAAATTTTGCAGAGCTGGCTAGCACACTGATGAAAATCCTCTGAACATGTTCATTTAAAAAGCAGGAAAAAAATGGTTTGGCTTATTTTTGAGAAATATTGTTATTAAATCATTGAAAACTTATTGATAAAATATGCCTGAAAGCTACAGTCCTATAATTTCTGACAGGTAGAATTTATACAATGTATAAATGTATACAGTGTAATACAAATTACACTGCTATTGACAAATGGCAATTTAATCCTGCAATTAACTTTAACAATTTGAATTTCTCTGTTGCAATTTTTTAAGAAAAACCTTGACAGACGTTCAGTAATGTTACGGTAGGCTAGTCAGAAGTGCTGGCTTTCTTTAAAAGGAGTCCCATCTCCTTTGTGTTTTTTTGTATAGAGTTGTGCTAGCTATCTATGAACCAAAAAACTGAGTCTTTTCCCCTTGACTTCTGACCTCCACAGTATTCTGAGATAAAAGGGATTCTGCTTCCACAAATTTCTTTGACATAGATAGAATGACAGCCCAGTCTAGTTCAAAAAATGTGAATTTCACTTCCGTCATATATAAGCTCTGTGGCATTGGGTAAATATGGTTTCTTCAGCAAACCTCAGTTTTTTTTGTTTTTTTGTTTTTTTTAATCTATAGTATCAATGAAATATCTGCCTTGGAAAGAATATGAATAAAATAAGGTGACACACATATGCCGTGATGCTATCCTTATATTTCATATTCATTTAGATCAGTGGTTCTCACCCTTCCTAATGCCTCCTAATGCCATGACCCTTTAACACAGCTTCTCACGTTCTGGCGACCCCAAACCATAAAATTATTTTCGTTGCTACTTCATACCTGTAATTTAGCTACTGGTCTGAATCGTAATGTAAATATCTGATATGCAGGATGTATTTTCATTGTTACAAAGGGGTCATGACCCACAGGTGGAGAACTGCTGAGTTAGACCATATTCTACCTTCCCCTTCCAACAATAAACATCCCAGGTGCCGGCATCTTCCATTTTCCTGTGAAAGGGAACCTCTCTCTTCTGCTCTACTCAGAATGGAGGAGTGAGGTGCTCATTAGCAGGGACAATCCAACATCCATTTTTTAATATCAATATGCTTAACCTACTCTATGATTTGTGAGGATATGAAAGTGGACAGTAGAAAGGGCGAAGTTAGAAATATTTACTCACAAAGTCTCCTTTCTGATTGGTCTTGTTAATATTCAGCTACAAAACTGTTACAGCAATAGAGCTAAGGAGGGGCACAAGGACAATAGAGGGTCCTGCCTTTGAACATCTAGGAATTACATTCAAATGAATACTTGAGCCAATCAAAAGCATAGGCAAAAAAGCATACAATCTCTTATAATAAAGGGGTCAAACAAGGATGATCATATATGCACCTGAACATAGAGCCTTGCAATGCTTAAACCAGCAGCTGAACTAAAAAGGGAAATCTATAAATAAGATTTAAGCTCAGAAACCACAAGTATAAGCAGACAAAAAAAGAAAGAAAGATGTACAATATTTTAAACATTTTTGAATAGCTTGAATTAATAGACAGATGTCTGCTATGATGAATGCGTACTCTACATTCTTTTCAAGCACATACAGAACATTTATAAAAATTGATTATAAACTAAGCCTCCCAAATCATAAATAAATTCCAAAGATTTATTATCAAATTATATTCCCTGAAAAAAATATAATAAAATTAGAAATTATTTACAAAAGGAGAGCCGAAAATACTACTACTTCTCTGGAAATTACTAACAAAACAGCTATTTCTAACCAATTATTTGGCTCAATAGAGAATCATAAGAGAAGTTACTTAAATGGCATTTAAAAAAGTGTATTTAGGCCACACACAGTACCTTATGCTTGTAATTCTGGCACTTTGGGAGTCTGAGGTGGGAGGATAGCTTAAGGTAAAGAGGTCAAGAGCAAGTTGAGGCAATCCCAACTTAAAAAAATTGTTTAAAAATCATCCAGATGTGATGATACACATCTGTAGTCCCAGCTGCTCTGGAGGCTCAGGACTGAATATTGCTTGAGCCCAGGAGCTCAAGGTTGCAGCAAGCTAGGATTGCACCATGGTAATCAAAACCAAGAGCAAGGCCCACTCTTAAAATAAAATAATATAAAGTAAAATAAAATAAACTACTACATTTAAAACTGTGTGGAGTACAGAAGAATTGTTACAGAGAGAGGATTTTATAGCTTGAAGTACTATTATGTGAAAACAGAAAATATTGGAAAACAAATGAGCAAACCATTTGAACTTAAGAATTTCATAAATCCAAAGATATAAAAATGAAGATAACAAAGCAAGACTAGGAATCATTTGTGTAAACTAATATAATAAATTCAAAAGTAAGTCTCGTTTTTTTTGAAATATTTTAAATTTTTATTTGCTTACAGAGGTTTTTTTTAAAAATAATTTTGATCTCTCATTACAACGTGCATTCTTAAAATAATTATTTCTGCACTTTCTCTAATCCACGCACTTTTTACATACATACATAAAGTTTCATTTTCTGAGAAAATTAATAAAATGGAGAAATTTTATGAAGAGTCAAAACAAAACAACAAAAACCAAAGAAACACACAAAAACATTACATCAATGGAAATTGAGAAATGAGAAAGAGACAGAGCACAGAGTGAGACAAATATTTCAAATTGTATATAAAACCAGCACATTGTACCCCATGACTGCATTAATGTACACAGCTATGATTTAATTAAAAAAGAAATATTTATAAAAAATTATAATATAATAAATTTCTAAATCAAAATAAAAGTATAAATATTAAAAAATAAAAAGATGTCTGAATTACAAGAAGAATAAATAGGAAACTTAAACAGGTAGACAATTATATAAAGTGACAGTCAAAGGTTTTCTTTCCAAAAAAGAGTCTATGTCCAAGTGCTCCAAATGATAAATTTTACTAAAATTTCAAGAAGTTGGTAGTTCTTAAATTTTACAAATTTCTTTACATAATGAAAACATGGTAACTTGGCTCATTCAAATTCAGAGAACCAAGTAAAAATAGTACCAAAAAAATAGAAATTATTGAATCATTTTAACTTTGAACAACATACAAATCTCCATAAGCTATTAGCTAATCAAATTCATTAATATATGTACTTAAAACATTTATTCTAAAAAGAAAGTGTTTATCACCCAAGGTGATAATGATTTAACATCACAAAAGGTAGCAGTGTAATACCACACCTTAATGGGCAAAGGGAAAAAATTACATAATTATCTCAAAAGGTGAAGGAACATTCTTGTAAAAATTAAACTTGCAATTAAAACTTAGAAAACTGGAATTAGAGAAGAAGATTCAGAGTGTAAAGAAGATTGTATTCCAAAAATATACTGAAACTTTATACTGAATATAGAAAAGTTAGAAACACAAAAGACCTTTAGTGTTAACAAGAAAACTCTCTTTAAAGATGTAAAGTAATAAGTAAATAAATAAAAAGATGGATTAAGCTCAAGATAGCATGAATCATATTTTTCAAAGGTATAACTTTCCCCCAATTTTGGCTTATAAATTAAATTAAATTTCAATGTAACAAGTTATTCACATTCACAATACACACACAAACATAAATAAGACAAAACTAATTTTTAACTGAGAAAAGCAAAGTGAGCCGATCTCCCACTCTGAGCACGAAAAAGACAGTATTGGGCTGGGGAGGAAACAAAGAGTTATACCTCTGGAACAGACAAGAATTTTCATAAGCATAGAAATATTGATAGATTATAAAGGTCGACTAAATAGCAATGGGAAAATGACTCATTTTTAGTAGATGGTATTGCAAAAAGTGGTTCACTTATTACACAGAAAAACAAATCCAGACCCTTCCCTAATACCACATTCAAAATGGGCTCAAGAAGAGCTAATGTC
>NW_003852517.1:6138740-6139541 GCF_000181295.1 Otolemur garnettii
TTCTATATAAACGTGACACATTCCTAATATTTTGGTTGCTTGAGGAACTTTTTTAAATCAGTGAGAAGGAAGATGGGGAGCTCATGAAAAAGAGATGTGGGATATAAATAAATAGTTAACAGAGATGAACCCTAAGTGGTTAGAAAGCATAAGACATTCAAAATAGTTAATAGAGATGAACCCTAGAAAACGTAAGAAGACAATTCAACTTCTATTACGATGAAAAAAATTAAAACTGAAACTCTGCTTAATGCCCATAAGATAAGCAAAATTTAAATTTGAATAATTCCAAGTGTTGGGCAGAAAGTTGGAAATAGGAAATCTCAGCCTTGCTGCCAGGAGTATAAACTAGTACAGTATGGTGAAGAGCAACTTGGCAGCACTTAATGCAATCACTTCAACATACAGCCTCTGACACAGTAAGCATTTCTGGAGAAATACTTTCGCATGTCTAGGAGGGGGCAATGTTTATATCGACACAATGTTGAAGCTAATGTCTTTCATCTGGGGAACAGATAAGTAAAATGTGGTAGAGTCTCCTTGTAGAATACTATGCTGGTATCAGAAGAAATATATAAGATGTTCATACACTGGAATGAGTAGATCCTAAAAACTATACTCAGGGTGAAAAATAAGAAATAGAGACTTTCTACCACAATCTAATTCATGTGACAAAACTTGCACAAGGAAAGCATTATTTATAATACAAAGACAGACACATATTTAAAAATACATATCTAGCACATTAGCATGAGTGATTATGTCTAAGTAGAAATAAGGAAAATGAATAAAGCAAAAAAA
>NW_003852517.1:6139636-6144694 GCF_000181295.1 Otolemur garnettii
CAAAGACAGACACATATTTAAAAATACATATCTAGCACATTAGCATGAGTGATTATGTCTAAGTAGAAATAAGGAAAATGAATAAAGCAAAAAAAATAAATAAATAAGCAAAATAAGGGAGAGGCCATGCACAGATCCAGGATGAATGTGGCTATGGCATGAGCAGTATTAACTCAACATTCCGCCCCATGGTTAAGGAGGAAAGAAAATAGTAGAAAGGAGTGAGAAAAGGAGGGAAAGAGGGAGAAGGAAAAAGAAAGAAATTGAAAGAATATTTGCTACTTAGGTAGAGAGAGCTCAAAATGATTAGACACATGTAAGTATATTGTATATGTTATTTGGGTTAATAAGGCCCAAACTTGGCTCTACAAACTCAAGATTTTTAACTACTGTTACCATGGTCAGGTGAGAGGGCCCTCAAGTGTCTGGAATTGGAGATAATCCATCTCTAGCTCCCCAGGGATTCAGTGTAATCTTACTTCTCTTCCATTCTCAGGCTTGGAGAATTCCTTGAGTCAGAGACAGAGCAAAGTCTCTTCACTGCTCCACTGGAAGAAGGGGTCAAGAAGAATCCTGGAACTACTGAGTCTGAAATGCCTTCCAAGTGTATTTATTTTAATGATTCCCAATCCTACTTCTGTCTCAGAATTAGCTAAGGAAGGTTTTAAAACTATGCACATCAAAATCTTACATCAACTCTATTGATAGAGATTCTCCAAGATAGGGACAGTGAATCTGTCCTTTGGTGAGCTCTTTGGACGATCTCCTTGTGGCCAGACTGGCACCAGGAGAGCTAGACTTTGGAAAGCACCCATCTCTTTCACTCCCCTCTCAGAGACAAGAACATCCTCTTGATAGCAGTTCAGCAACTTCTAGAGTGACCAAGGAATAATGGAAAAAATAGATGCCTACGATTTGAGAGGAAGTTGCAATTTTGTCTCTTTGCCAAATAAGCTGTCTTCAAGCCCTTCCATGATTACATTGCCAGCAACCAAACTTTACTAACTTCTGTTTGTATAATTGAGGTTGTCTTATGTGAGAGAGAGATCATTTTGCAAGATCATTGCTAAGCTTCAACCCATGGTGTGTTAATTAAAAGTATAACAAATAGCCATTAAGATGAGGAGTGTATAGTCCTTTGTGGGCATTTGGTTATGAATAAACAGGTGGTGGTGGGTTTGTTTCTTTGTCCTTAGCCTGCTACTGATGTTTTGTCTAGAATGGGTATTAGCTCCTTTAAAAGACATCAATAATAGTGTTTGAATATTTAAAATACACACGAAAAATGGAAGCATTTTGACAGATTAAGTAAAATTGTATGCAAATGTAATGCATATTTAATGCAAATATTCATGTGGTTCTCTTAACTATTTCCTATGCTTCACAGTGCCCCTCAGTAAAATGCTAATGACTCATTTGTGCCTCTTTATTCTGTTCAGAAATTAATTATTAATATAACATGTGAGTATCACACAATGGCTGGGATCAAAACAATGAAACAAAAGGTGTCTGATCTTGAGAGTCACGCAACCTTCCCAGGGAGCAAATACGTGCCCCCAAACTGCCCAAACATGTTAGTGTTCCTGAGCTACCCGTTCTGCTTAATGGCCCCATTTACAGACCTGGAAGGCCTAAGAGGAAACTCTAAGTGTTGGTCCAGGCTCCATTCTCACTGCGTGCCATGTTCCCTGAGTCATCAAGTGCTAGTTATCTTTCATAGTCATGCTTTTCTCTCTTACTTCAAGACTTCTACCTTAATTTATCCCAGTAGGAAACCATCAGCCAACTCGAAGAGCGTCTCCCTCATTTCTCTGACCTTACTTTTAACCCAGGTTTTATTCTGCTGCCTGAACGATCACCTCAAAACTCAGAACTGACCCACACTTAGAATTTTTCAGTGACTTTCCGAATGATAACCCAAATTCTTTGCATACCATCTAACTCTTTCATATTTTGTTCTTTGACTAACTAGCTCTCTGTTACTTTTTAATTTGTGTTCTGTTTTTAGGCTATAACAAAAGATTTATAATTCTTTTGTGTACCAACAAGCATATTAATGGTTATTCCTCTACCTGTAAAGGTTTCCTCCAGGCTGAGATAGGTGATATTTCCACATGTATCCATATGTATGTTCTGTGAATATCTCATATCATTTTAATTTTGTTATAATGGAGATAAAAAGAAACGTATGCGTCACTCTGATTATGTACTTCCTTGTATGTGTAAGTCTTCTTTTAGTAACAAGTTCCATCCAACTTCTACAACTATCCAAAAACTTTGGGAGAGCTAGTTTAAGCTACACCTGTCCCCCCAAACCCCAGAGTATTGAGCTCTTGTTCACTCTCTCATTACTCCATGCCGTAGTTATTCAGGACTATGGGGTAAAAGCGCATATAGTTTTCAGTTTATTTCTAACTCCCAATCCATGGAGTACAACTCAAACTCATACCATTTTCATAAACAGATCACCTTACCAGTGCCCTCACCACCATCTAGTGGTTCTCAACCTTCCTAATGCTGCGGCCCTTTAATACAGTTCCTGTGGCTCACGACCCACAGGTTGAGAACCGCTGAGCTATATCATTATTATTGAAGATCCTTGCCACAGAGACACTGTTACTAAAATAATTCTGTTCTCTCTATCCTTGGGTAGGTTGGGGGCTGAAGCAAGGGCAGGGTATCCAGACTTCCTTTCTGTGTGCTTCATTAGACTATAGAGCTGTTGACAGCAGGGGTTAGGCTTACTTTTTTTCTTTTCTGTTTTTTCAAAACCGACCAGATAGCCTTGCATAGGGTACTGGACATTCAGTGGATGTTTGATGCATGAATGAATGAATGAATGAAAGTGAATAAAATACAAAACAACCAGAGTGTAGTTCCAAAGCTGTATGTATAAAAAAGATTTTTTCTTTCAAGCTGGTGAAGTCAGACTTTGGAGAGAATTAATGACAGCCGAAGGCTCACTGTGGCATAAGATTATTAAGGAAAAACTCCTTAGAACTAGCTAATATTTGAGCTGACTCTCAGAAAAAATAGGGGGTAAACATGCAAAGAAAATTAAAGAAAGTATTTCAGGCTAAATACATGGACGGATATAGTGTCGTGAAGAGCAGGGGCCAGACTGCCCTGGAATAGGATGCCCTTGTAAGAAATTGGTATAATGAGGACAGTGCTTGAAGACTTGATGATAAACCTTACATTTCATTTATTTCTGTTATCAGGCAAGAATGAACCACACTGAATCTATTACATAAGCAGAGACTCAGTTCATCAAAACTGATACACCATCGACTATCCCAAAGTTTCCTAAAAGGGACCTTTTTGCATATTGTGAGATCCTTTTACCAGTCACTGAAAAGGTAGACATTCTGGACACATTATGATTGTTTTTTGTTTTTTTTTTTAATGGACAAGAGAACTCTGAATAACAGAGAAGAGTAGAAATTGATGATTGTTTATTAAATTCAATCTGCAAGAAAATACAGAGGGTGAAATATAATTTCCAAGAGGGAATTAGTAAGAGCCTAAGAGTTCAAAGTCAAGAGTCTTGGAATCTTACATGGCCACAAATGATTGCCTTAATTTTACATTTCATTTGAAGAAAAAGTACTTTGAATTACCTCCAATGTTTTATCTAGGCCTTTGAACCTATGTTCAAAAATCGTTCATGAAAAAAATCATTATTTATTGAATTGTTTTAACATTACATAGAAAAACACTTTTGTTAAAGTTATGCCCCCCCCAAAGTACCAATATCAATCAAGACATGAGCTAAATATAATTGATAATAGGGATAACGCTTATTATTTTTGGTACCATTATTTCCTGTCACTTATTAAGCATAGAATATATGCTTGCTGAATAAATTGGTTATAGGAGACCATGGATACTGCAGTATACCAATGGAAAAACTTATAGCTTTGTGCTGATTGATCTATTAATCATCAGCTGAGTCTGAAATAAACCTAACTAGATAGCATGAAAAGTCAAGTGAGATAATCTGTAATCATAAAGAATATTGACTACCCAGTTAAACAAAAGTCCCAGTATAAAACTTTTGGAATAAACCTATCTATGAAATATAAAGTGTCTCTTTAAATTCAATAATCTATAATTAAAAAGAATAAGTCAAACAGTCTGGGATGAACACAAATAATGAAGGGAAATTCCTTTTGCAATTCAAACATTGATATTTTTTAAGATTACAATAATTCAAATAAAGACGAGCTGCCTTTGGGATTTTTCTACAGAAAGACCTGACTGCCCATGAGAATCACACTGCATATCCATTTCCATTTTACGATTTAGACTAACTCTTTGTAGAAAATGAAAGCAACATAAAATATGCAGAGGACGACCATATCCCTTTAGGGTCAGGATGAGCTGAGCATCTCTGAAAATATTATGCAAATGCAAGATGTTTTCCACGGTGTAAGCCATTTAGCTGGGGCTTTCAGTACTTGGAGATCCTAAAGAAAGTCAAGAGATGCGTAGTTGAAACGGATTTATTTTCACTATGTGTTGAGTGAGGGTACAGATAATTCTACCAAAGACATTTTCTCCTGTCCTCTGGCTGTTCAGATACTCCACTTTATTAGCAAATAACTCTAGGGGTGTTTACGTTCTTCTGGATGTACCGTTAGACCCTCCACTGAAGAGCACGCTGTGCTGGCTGATCTATTAATTTCAGTTGTTTCCACAATCAATCCTGGTCCCTACAGCCCAATCCATCATTTTATGAAATGCATTGATTGGTAAGATTAGGTAGACGACATTCATTTTTGTAAAATCAGGCAGAACCACAGGCTCCCTGCTGGGCTATGCAAACTTTGACAATCTCCCCAGGGGAAATGCTTTTTTGGATTTATTTTACCAGATTGTTTAAATGACAGTTGGGTTCACTAAAGTGTACAGATACAGAATTCTGCCAGATAACCATGATCTTGCAGGAGATATTCAGATCTCTTTTAAAGGCAGATTAAAATGTTTCCCATCTTACTATATGACTGTCTCTTTGGGGAGAGAAAATAATTACCAATATTCCCCTCCACTACTGGA
>NW_003852517.1:6144967-6145576 GCF_000181295.1 Otolemur garnettii
AGGGTGCCAGCCCCATATGCTGGAGGTTGCGGGTTCAAATCCAGCCCCAGCCCAAAAAAAATTGCAGATTGGTTTTTATTATACCAGAAAGAATTATTTTATGATAATAATGACATCTACCTTCATTTGTCCCTTATGTGAAAATGTTCTCAAATTATCTCTACAGGAGTATCTTTAAGATCCAAAGGGCATCACTTTACTAGGAGAAACTTCCCCTACCTCCATCAGTAGGTAATAGCTTTCCTTATCCACTGTCCTTCTACAGTTAAAATACACTATGCTCTTCTAAAAAAGAAAATAATAATCAAGTATTTTCCTTTGCCCTAGAAAAATTCCTTCTAGGGAGACGAATGTATTACAAATTACAATTATTTTATCATGCTGCTTTAGTTTTTTCTTTAAAAAATGACTTACTCTAAATTGCATTTAGTAAAGGCTACTTAATGCAATTAATCATTTGTCTCCAAGAATTATTTACTTAAAACTAGAATTTGCTGAAAAGCATCACATCATTTTTTACTTGTGCCACCCAAGGTAATTGCATAATTAGGAACTGGTTTACAGAGGCATGTTTTTCATATAGTGCTGATAGCCCAGCTCTAAATTGTC
>NW_003852517.1:6146040-6162012 GCF_000181295.1 Otolemur garnettii
GGTCGAACTACCTTGGCTCACACCTGTAATCTTAGCACCCTGAGAGGCAAGGTGGAAGGATCTCTTGAGGTCAGGAAATTAAGATCAGTCTGAGCAAGAGTGAATGTAAGACCCTCTCTCTACCAATAATAGAAAAAAATTAGCTGGGCATAGTGGTAGGTGCCTGTCCTGCCAGCTACTCAGGAGCCTGAGGCAGGAGGGTCGCTTGAGCCCAGGGGTTGTAGCTAGGCTGACACCACGGCACCCTAGCCCAGGTGACTGAACAAGATCCTGTCTTAAAAAGAAAACAGACGAAGGAGAAAAGGGTGCCCTAAAACAATGGGTGGGTGCATAGGAAGAAGTTTGCAGGGAAATGGTCCAATTTGAATTAAACTAGTTGAATACCCTTTTGTTTCTCTTCCTGCATTTTATCCTCATTTCAAGTATTATTGTAAAGATGGTCAGCTAACAAGTTCATAACTAAAACATCAATGCCATACCTGAAAAGGACCTTCGGGATTAGTCCCGGTTTGCTGAAGGAGAAACTGGGGCCCAGAGACGAGAAGCAGGTGCTGAAGGTCACACAGCTGTGCATGATTCAGACATTGCTATTTGTGAAATTATGATATGACTAAGGTCCTTGCATACTTCAGATGAGTCTGACCTTTGTCAAAGGTCCACAATATTTTAGCCCAGTAGAGCAGAAGCTGAGGAGATTGGTGTGATGTGTATGTGTGGCTTTCTGTTTTGTGATTTTTCTGTTTTATTTATAGGATCAAAACCCACTCTCATACCCTCAACCAGCAGATTGTGGGGAGAACATGAAAGCACAAAGTGACGTGAGGAATAAATTGGAGAGAAAAATTCGTAATAACTATGATTAGTGAGAATTGAACCCAGTCCATAGGAAAATGCACGTCTGCCAAATCAGTTCCACTTTCACTTCCACCTCCCTTTCTACTTCTCTAACTATAACACCGAGGTCCTTAAACACTGACTTGGAAGTAAAGTGGTTGTTTGCAGCTGCTCACAGGCAGGCTTATTCTGCAGGCCCCGCCTCCTGGTTACATCTGGCTTCCCTCCCCGCCTCAGTTCTTGCCAGGGAGAGCCATTTGAGAAACAACAGGACTGCAAACTGAACAGAATGCATTTGAGGCGGCAGCTTGATCCTTATCCAGGGGCTGAGAGTTCTTAGTGTTAAGCCATTAGCCCCACTGCCTAGTTTTAAAAGGAACTTATCTCTGCTTCTCCCTCGAACAGTGGTGACTGCAGGATTCAGGCCTTTTCGCTTCTTTGATTTAGTTTCCCTCAAGTTCCCCTTTTCTTCTCCCCAGCTTCTAGAAATTCCATCATGGTTGAGTAGAATTTTCAAGCTGAATATGAATAAAATACTTCATTATATCTGATTGTAGCCGCAACTGGTACTTTTAAAACCCTGTTTTTAAGCAAGTGGGAATGAAATTGTTCATGCATCTAGCCAAGTGCAGCCAGCAAGAGAGTGGATGAGATCAGGTTGGAACGTGGCAAATATAAGGCATCTCGGGGCCTCAGCAGATGCTGACCTAAGCAGGGGGAAAGTGACATCTGAATGTGAAGGAGACTCCGTTTCTCCGAAACTAAGACGCACATCAGCCAAACTGGTGCTTCACTTAGCATGATTCCACCATTAGATAAGAGCATCATTAATATATCTCTGGCTGATAGTTAAAAAATCACTTTGCCTCCAGATAGACAAAAAAAGGCATTATTTAAATAAATGTTGTGGGTGTTTACTATGAATAAGATGTGGAGAATAGTGATATTGTTACCAATACAGGTAGCATAATAAATGCTCTGCTGATAAAATTTTAAGCTAGGATCAGCTCAATGTTTTCCTAAACTTGCTCCATTAAACTGGAGAAAAATATGCCAAGATTTTTTTTCCCCCTAGTTCTAAATGGTGGAGCTATTAGCCACTTATTTGCATGCTAATGAAGTCCTTTTTATTTGGTAACTGTTACTGTGCTTGTTCTTTCAAGAATGGCAATCAGTCCCTTTCAGAACCAACCATGGTGCTTGGTAGAACTGGACAAACAGCAGTGCTTGTTTCCTCACCCCTGAGCCTGCACGTTGCAGGACTTACTTGCCATTCATTCTTTCCCACAAAATGGGATTCTAACTTTAATTGCTTCATCAGGCTCTACCCTAACCCAATCATTTTGCTACAGGGCTTTAAAGAATTTTCCCAAATTCTGAGCTGATCGATGTAAGAAAATATATCTAAGACTCACCAACATTAGGTTTTTGATTTTTTTTTTTTTTAAGAGCGACAGTTTCGTTGAGATGACACGGGCGAAAAGACAGTTGTTCAGTCTGTGCATATTTACCAAGCCCATATCACAGAAAGTGCAGTGCTAGGTACAGATGGGCATATCAAAAGCCGAAAGGCTGAGATCCCCGTGGTCCTGCAGAGGGTGGGCCAGACTCTCCACCTTCCCGGCCCCTGCCTGCCTGTGTCTCCCTAGGCATAGCCTGTATCACATTCCCACTCACAGCCTTTCTTTCCAGCTAGAATGTGATTCCTTGATCAGATCTTGTTATTTTTTATTCTGTTTATCTGTAAAATTTATTGTTTGGTTTGCCACGTTGGGGAGGTACCTAAATGAAAGTGTGCTGAGTGGATCCATGTGGCTGGAAGTTAGCAGCCATAATCTCAAGGCTCCCAGTCATCTCGTCAAAGAGACTTTATGCATTTCGGCCTCTTTTCTAAAAAGGATCAAGAGGAGGATAATTTTCTGTAGTAGGAATACAGTGTAGACTTAGTTTATTCAAAATATTTGCTAAGCCTAATCTGCCCCGAGGTTTTAGGCCAGGTGTGGAAAAGTGCAAGGCTGTGCCAGACAGATTTGAAAACTGCCCTGGGTAGTTCACAGCCTAATAAGGAAGAGGTAAAATAATGGCCAGCTTTGTCTCTGCCAAGGAAACACGGGTTTGCCATGCTGTACGCGGGAGTTTCATCTGACCTGAAACGGCTCCTAAAAGCCACTTGCTATAAACATTCAGGGACTTTTCAAGCTGGTTGCTAAACCATTAGTTGCTTGAAAGTAGACATGGGAGAAGAAGGAAAAGCAAAACCTTAAAAATTGAGGAATTTTCTTTTTTTAAACTAGGAGAGCCAGATTATTAGGCCACCATGGATTGTAGTAATAATGTCCCTAGTCATATGTCTCTTTAGCTCCTTTGCTCGCCTGTATTTATTTGCCTTTCTCCTTTAGGAGATGATCATCTAAAACTGAAAAATAGGCCTGGGCAAGGTGGCTCATGCCCATAATCCCAGCACTCGTGAGGTCGAGGTGGGTGAATTGCCTGAGATCACAGGTTCGAGACCAGCCTGAGCAAAAGCAGGTGTTGTAGTGGGTACCTGTAGTCCCAGCTCCTCAGGAGGCTGAGGCAAGAGAATCCCCTGAGCCCAAGAGTTTGAGGTCGCTGTGAGCTGTGACACCACAGCATGCTACTCAGGGCAACAAAGTGAGACTGTCTCAAACAAACAAACAAACAAACAAAAAACTGAAAAATATTTATAAGATAATTTATTTTAAAAAGTTTTATATCTTAAATTTGGAAAATTCATGATTAGATCTTTTAGTATTTATTATAAAACAAAATGCTTGATTCTTTCCTTTGATGTATGCCTTAACACAGATAAAATGAAAAGTTATTATGTGCAGCAGCCCCGGCCTACTGCCTCCATGTAATAGTGCAATATAAATATGTATTTACTTGAATTAAATCACATGGAATTGAAACAAATAGAGTCAACTGTGTTAAAATGAAAACTGGACTAATTTCGAAGCTACAATATGTAAGATTCTTTTACTTTGGATATTGAATTAAAACTACCTTTGATACCAAAAATATAATTACTTCTAATATAAATGTTATTTATGTTTATTGTGTTTATGAAGCTGTGCAGATCTATTGTGAATGGTATTCTTTTGTCATCAATTGGCCATATTTTGATAGTGTGTGCCAAATTATATCTTAGATTGTAACATTTATAATATTCAAAAGCAATATACCTGGAATTCTACATGACTTTTCGACCCAGACATTATACTTATTTGAACTTCATCTTGTTTTAATTTACTGGAGATTGTTGCAATTTTTGATCTGCATGTGCTATGAAAGTCTCTGATTCTTCCACATTTTGGAGTTATTATTACTGAATGTTGTTACTGTCAGTGCATGGAGACTCTGTGAATCCATCCCCTACTGTGTGCTAGAGAAGAACAGAGACCACTGCCCCTGAAAGTCTTGGCCTTGAATTCTAGGCAAGAAAAGCATGGCCCATATTTTTTTTTCACTATTTAATGTTGAGAGATTTAGGAGGTCTAAGTGTAATCGTGTTACATGAATATATTGCATAGTGGGAAAATCTAGGCTTTTAGTATATTCACCACCCGGATAGTGTACATTGTACCTAAGAGGTAATTTTTCATCTCTCACTTCCCTTCCACCCTTGCATCTTTTGGAGTTCCCAGTAACTATTATTCTACTCTGTATGTCCTTTCATACCCATGGTTTAGCTTCCAGTTATAAGTGAGAAAATGTGGTATCTGATGTTCTGTTTCTGAGTTATTTCACTTAGGAAAATTATTTATCTTTCTTATCAGGTAAGTAATTACAAGGCAATACCTACATCACAGAGATGTGTGTTGATGGCAGAAGATGAGGGTGTAGAGACTGATAGAATGGCATACAGATATGCAGTTAGAGACCTATGAGTGATAGCTACTGAAACACACGAATGAGCAAGAGAGGAAAAATATCTGAAGTTCAAGTATCTTCAAGGTTTAAAAGATGTCTACTAACAAGCAAAAAAATTAAAGGAGATTGTGGGTGCAGTAGAAAAGTTAGAAATGGGAGAGGAAAATAATGGACACAATTGAGATAGGACTTTTAAGTATAGTCTGTGGGGAGAGCAATAATAATAATTGCGACTTATTGGACATCTAGCAGGTGCCAGATACTTTTCTAATGTTTCACATACTTTAACCCATTTAATCTCCAAAACAACCATCTGAGGTCAACAGTTAGCTCATACTCTCATTTAGAAATGTAAAAACTAAACTAGATAACAGGTCTTTTCCAAGGTCTGTCCAATAAAAAAAGTGATAAGGCAAATATTTGAATCTTGAACTCAGGTGATAACTTGAGAATACACAGGCCACAACTTGAGAATACACAGGACACAACTTGAGAACACACAGGCCGCATGCACACACTCTACCTCTCTCTAAAGTTTTATATATCAGCTATCTAGATCTATGTATTTACATCTATTATCCTCACAGTGCATTATACTATATACTACATAAAAATAATGCACGGTTGAACCTTGAACAAAACAGAGGTTAGGAGTGCCAACTCCCATGTAATCAAAAATTTGCATGTAATTTTTTACTCCCCCAATACAAGTAGCCTACTATTGACTAGAAGCCTTACTGATGACATAGTAACAGTAAATTCACATATAGTTTGGTGTGTTTTATGTGTTATATACTGTATTGTTACAATAAAGTAACTCAAAGAAAAAACAATGTTAAGAAAATTATGAAGGTCAGGCACCGTGGCTTGTGCCTGTAATCCCAGCACTCCGGGAGCCTGAGGCAGGTGGATTGCCTGAGCTCACGGGTTTGAGACTAGCCTGAGCAAGTGCAAGACCTCATCTCTAAAAATAGCCAGATACTGTGGTGGGTGCTTGTAGTCCCAGCTACTCAGGAGGCTGAGGCAAGAGAATCACTTGAGCCCAAGAGTTTGAGGTTGCTGTGAGCTGTGACGCAACAGCACTCTACTGGGGTGACAAAGTAGACTCTGTCTCAAAAAAAAAAAAAAAGACAGAAAATCACAAAGAAGAGAAAATATATTTGCTATTCATTGAGTGAAAGAGGATTGTCATAAAGATCTGTCTGACTCCTTGCCTTCATATTGAATAGGCTGAGGAGGAGGAGGAAAGTGAGGGATTGGTCTTGCTATCCCAGCAGTGGCGGAGGCAGAGAAAATGCACTGAAAGTTAAGTATAGCCACACAGTCCAAACTTATGTTGTTCTAGGTCAACTGTATAAATTTAATATATTTATGTTTACCAAACACATGCTGTTTACTTAAAGGCTCTGTTCTAACCTTTTTCAGAAAAAAATTAATTCTTTAATAGTCATAGTAATCCTTTGATATAGGCACTAATACTATCATTATTTTATAAATTGAATTAACTATACCCGAGGCAAGGACATGTGAAGTAGCTTGTGTAATGTCTCATAGCTAGTAAATGGCAGAGTTGGATAACTCAGGCAGTCTGGCTTCAGAATCAGCTAGCTACATGACTGCTCTCAGCCTCAGTTAAGGGATTTTTTTTTTTTTTTAAGAAAGAATCTCACTATGTTACCCTCGGTAGAGTTCTGTGGCACCACAGCTCACAGCAACCTCAAACTCTCAGGCTTAAGTGATTCTCTTGCTTCAGCCTCCCAAGTAGCTGGGACTACAGGCACCTGCCACAACGCCTGGCTATTTTCTTATTGCAGTTGTCATTGTCATTTAGCAGGCCCGGGCCGGGCTCAAACTCGCCAGTCCTGGTGTATGTAGCTGGTGCTGTAACTACTGAGCTAGGGACACTGAGCCCAGTTAAGGGATGTTAATAGTGCGATTTCATCAGGAAGCTCATCTCTACTGTGGAAACAGCTGTGAAGTTTACTCAACAAACTTTCTGTAGATTCTTTCCAGGAACAAAATCATTCCACCCAGGGTGTCCAACCTAGAGGTTGCGCGCTAATTTTGTGAGGACTTTTTTGCTTATCTGTGGTGTGAGGTACTGGGAAAAGTATGCACAGACCCCTTTTTGTTCATCAGCTTTTGTTAGTGTTAGTGTGTTTAATATGTGGCCCAAGACAACTCTTATTCCTTCAATGTGTGTCAGAGAAAAAAAAAATAGGTTGATACCTCTCATTGGTACTTGTTAGAACTTGGTTGTGATTTGTTTTCCCACGCTGCTTTCCATAAAGAAACATATAGTTGAATATTTGAGCATTTCATTTCTTCTGACACAGCAATATTTCTCAAAGAAAATTCATAAACATACACTTGAGATTTATATATCATTCTCTTGTGAGTCTGATTAATGTGAATCATCTCCTGGGGACCAGGCTTCTGAATCTGCTGCATTTTAGCCATACTGGCAGTAGCAGTGGATTTAAGACAACCCCTATGCCAAAACCTGTCAGTGCTCAGGTCCCTAACATAGAATAGTGTAGCATTTGCATATCTCCTATTCACAACCTCTCAGAGACTTTCAGGGGTGTCCAGCCTTTTCTCTTTCCTGCTGTACACTGGAAGAAGTGGAGTTGTGAGGTAAATACACAAACACTAACAAAAGATGATGAGCAAAAAGAAGGTCCATGAATAATTTTTGCAACATCTGACACCATAGATAAACAAAATAGTCCTCAAATGACCAGCAGGAGGCCTGCAGGCCACAGGTTGGAAGGACGTCCCTACTGGTTAACTTACAATATCTAATATAATGTGCTTGGTAAATACATAGTTATTATACTATATGGTTTTTTCTTTGTATTTTTTTTGTATTGTGGTATTGTTATTTTTCATTGTTATGGGGGCTTTGCCAAATATTTTACATCTGTGTTTGGTTGAATCCATAGATAAAATGCAGAGGATATGGAGGGCTGACTTAATGGCAGCCTTTGAAGGCTTAATGAAACCTCCATCCAGTAACTTTTCCCATGAATCATTGCTCCTCTAGACCTCCAGTAGCTATAAAAATGCAAATCCCTTTTCTTATTTGTATTGTTACTGCAAGAAGAAGATTTAAACAGAAAGTTTAATAACAATTTGAGAAAAAAAAAAGCTAAACTTCAGTTTCTTAGGTTTTATTAATTCCTGGTGCATAAGCTGAAACATTAGTCAGAACATGTTTTTGGATGGTTGGCTGCCTTTAATTGTGTACATTGTCCTTCTGTCTAGGCGTGGAGACTTAATCTCTCTAGTTCTAGGGATTTGTCTTGCAGCAAAACAACCTTTCACTAAACTCTAGAATAATCCTTTCTCTGAAGTCTGCTCCCCATCTGTGTCCCCAAGTTTAAAACTCTCCCCCTCCATCTGCTAAATTCAATAATGACTGTAGCACCAAGCAGCAGGTAGAACCAATATGCTGGCTCAGAACTGCATCCTGAAAATGAATCTGGTATCCCTGCTGCAAAATCATCTGTGTTTGCTGATCTGCCCCCATTAATCTCCAGGGAATAAGAGGGAGAAACCTCATAAGGGATAAGGAGGGGGATTTTTCTAATTAATTGAAAACAATAATTGCATAAAAGTCATCAGCCTTTTGCCTGCAAAAGGAAAGCTTTGCAAAACAAGAAAATGAAAATGTCACAGCTACAGCTCCCTTCCAAACACGAGCTAGATGGGAGAGTACACGGAAGCACTCTTCAGCGCCCATTTCAAAACACATTGGTAACGCAGAAACTTATTTTACGGGACAAAAATCCCATCTGCCAGATTACTGATTATAGTGTCTGGGAATAAAGAGTACAATAAAGAGTCTATAGAGAAGTCAATGAATCATTTAACTATTATAGTACCAAAATGTCATGATTCTATTAAAAATAATTTTTCTTAGAACAGCAATTTGAAATACCATCTTTTATTCCCCAAACACCTGAGTCATTTATTAATTAAGCACTCAGAATGTGTCAGCACATTCGTGTGGTCTCTTCCCGCTGTTTGAACTTTTAAAGTCTTAAATTGTTCTTCCGGTCTTGCAGTTACATTTTAAAAATTGCTTCTAAACACCCTTGGGAGCTCCAGTAAAGCAGGTATATGCTCTTCTCGCTTTTCTGACTATCGCACATTTTCACGTAACGTGTGTGTTTTCAAAAAGAGCTTTTTTTGATATTAGTTCTTCAAGTGCAAGATCAGTAGGTTGAAAACAAAACAGGAAATAACCTGGGGAGAAAAAGATATTCTTCTGCTCTTTCCTATACAATTTTTCTTGAATTCAGCCATTATTCAGAAAGTCACAGGTGAGTATACTATTTACTGGTCATTCAAATTTTAGAACGTGGGTTGACCATTTTTCTCCTCTTTCTGCCTCATCCCTCTGGCGCCCTCTGCCAACCTTATCCGTTACTCCCACCTACATCTCATTTATTCACATTTTCTCCTCCCTCTCACTCCCCCCGTAAGGACACAGCATTGCCCCGGACTCTTACTTTAAACTAACTTATTTCATTTGTTTTCCTGCAAATGTAATCAACGCCTTCCCCTTTCTCCCACCCAGAATCTGTTTCATATGACATTAATATGTTATTTCATCCTTTTTACCCCTCTTATCACATTTATTGCATTTTAAAAATGCCGCTAGCAGAGCTTTATATACCAGTAGGTAATAGTACACGTTGGATTTATGTCTAAATTACATTAAAATCATTTTCTATATAAAATGTATAAGTCTTTAAAATTTGCTATGTAGCTTATAAATGTCAAGAGGCAAGGGAAATAACCAGCATAATTAGTCCATGTAACAGAAAGCATGAAACCTGCACTTTTTAAGAGCATCTTTTGGTACCTAGGAGGGTAGGCAAAGAAAAATAGGGCACAGAAGCTTAAGGAATGATGGCACAGTGAACACTGGGACATTTTTACTCTGGTCTCGGTCTGTTCTTTCCTTTCTTTTTCCTAATTTTTCTTCCCTTTCTTTCTTCTGTTACATGGATTTTTTCTTGTTTCTGTAACATCTATCCTTGTGTTTCTGACTTGCTTCTGTACACTCTCCTAATTACTCAGCTTTCTTCATTTCTGTCTCAGGAAACTTCACGGTATAGTTGCCAGGTCATTTCATGGAGAAGAAATGACATTTAAAAATATAAATTTCCTTTGTACAACCATGCTTGAATTTCCCCTTCGAGAAATTACAAAAAATAATAATTTTAAATTAAGTCATTCAAATATTTTAATTAAATAAACGGATAATCCTTTTCATAAATACATTCAAAAAGTATTGAAAAATAATAATTGAGAAGATGCATGTATATCATTCTCTGTAAATACATTTTAACCACAACGTATATTAATAACATTCAAAACTCACCCTAGATGTTAATTTGTTGATAAAATACCATCTGGTAAGCTTAAGCTCAGTCTGATTTTATATCTTTTGTAATTGGAAGAGCAGAGGAACAAAGGGGAGAAAAACGTACAGTGGATAAAGTCAGGAGATTTTCCCATCCTTGCTTTTGGCTGTATGAATGATTTCCATACTAAATTGAGGATGGATTTTCCTTTTCCCTTTTTCAATCCAGACATGGCATAGACCAAAGGGTAAACGTTCTTCAAACAAAGACTCCTAAGTTACAGTCAGTTAATTGTTGGACTACGTTTACCAAGAAAGTAAAGCCACTATACTTTAGTTTTCTTCTTTATGTGAATAATCCCATATGTTTCAGTGGTTGCTAGGAGGACAAAAATAGAATAACACAAATTAAGTCCCTGACATCTGTAATTGCTTACTTAATATTAGTTCTTGTTCCTGTTTGAACGTGGTTTATGAGCCTCTGTGTTGCTATAATATTTTGTGTGAGTCACAGTAAGCACATGGGCACATTTAATAGTGAGATACATAAACCACATCTCTATATCCCAGTATGGAAACATAGTTTTGTCAACTTAGAAGAATTCTCTCTCATTGCCCTACTTTCTATGTCTTCTCTAGAGTATAAGGTAATTTGCCTCACTACTACCTTGCCCATTTCCAATAACTTATCTAGAAATTGTGTTTGAACTGTATGTTAACTATTTAATCTATGTGAATTAACAAACTTAATCTAATGGACATTTATAAAATACTACACCAAACAATTGTAGAGTGCACATTCCTTTCATGTGTGTAAGAAATATTAACCACAACAGGCCATATCCAAATTAGCTAAAAAATCAAATTATTGAAATCCTACAGGGGTTGTCTCTGCCCATAACTTGAGTTATAGATCAACAAGAAGATAGCTAGAAAATCTCAATGTGTTGGGATGTTCATCAATGCATTTCTAGATAAGCCATGCATCACAAAGAAAAGCAATTTAGAGAAAATTTTGAACTAAATAATAGTAAAAGCATGACATTTCAAAACTTAGACTCTAAGTCTTAGTCTATGCATTAGACTGAAATGCATATTTTCTTTTTCTTTTTTTAGATAGAGTCTCCATCATCAGGGCTCAACTTGGCTCACAGCAACTTCAAACTCCTGACCTCTGCAATCTTCCTGCCTCAGTCTCCCATGTAGCTGGGGCTACAGGCACTCACCAAACCTGGCTAAGTATCTATATTTTTAGTAAAGATAGGGTCTTGCTTTGCTCAGGCTGGTCTTGAACTCTTTACCTCCAATAATCTACTTGCCTTGACTTCCCAGAGAGGTACGATTACTGGTATGAAATACCATACTTGACCAGAAATGTGCAAATTTAAGTCCAATTGTTAAAAATCTAAATACTAATGATACATTCCTATATCTCAAAAAGACGCATAAAAGAAATAGCAAATTAAATTTTTAAAAGGAAGAAAATAATAAAGAGAAAAAAGGTTTAAAAACAAAAAGACAGAATATTCTTAAATATCCTAAAATTTATATATACATGTTGATTTATTTATGTAAAATAGAAGGAGTCAACAAAGCCAAAAGATATTTCTTTTAAAAGAATTATAATGTTTATATACCTTTAGCAAAGCTGTTCCACAAAACAAAAGAAATGTACAACTAACCAATATCAAATGTTAAAGGTAGCATCACTACAGATCACACAGATAGTGAAAAGGTAACATGAGGGTATAAGAAACAACTTATTTATTTTAATAATTTGGTTTTATATGGACAAAATGTAAAATTCCTAGGAAAGTAGAACATCAAAAATTAAACGGGAGTGTACCGATTGCCCAGTTTGTAATTTCTAATACAAATTTTCCAATTAAAGAAAAACCAAGATTCCTTAGCTGATATTTAGGAATAGGGCAAAAAAATATAAGATGAACCTGCAACATATTATGGTACCAGAAAATAAGACAGTGCTCAGAACACAAACAAAAACCCAAAATCCCATTGTAAAGGGTTCCAGTATCCAACTGAAAGAGTTCATCATCTATGAGGGCATAGTCTGAACAACAAAAAATAAAAATAAAGTATTGTTATATTTTAACCCAAAATATAAGATCAATATTTATGAGTGTATACTGATATAAATAATTGAATAAGTCAATAAATGGGACAAAATAGACATGTCTCTTGTGGAGAATTTCAACTTATATAAATACTCTGCCTTTAAGGAGTATAACTTGATGCTCCTTAAGTATGAGCTACACATAGTGACTTTCTTCAAAAAGGACCCTATGAACAGGGAGAAGAAAAAATCATAGCTTTACCATGCAGAGGTCTGAGAGGCACTGCCTCACCTCACATCCAGTGATCAAGGGGACAGCAACAGTGACGTTGTCTTGATAATGTCTGCCTTTCATATGATAGAATCAGAAGGGCACTTGATGTCTCTGGTTTTCCTTTCAAAAATGCATTACCCCGATCTAGTCATGGGGGAAAACAGTACTCAAAACTGTCAAAGTTCCCAAAATAAGGCAAGTCTGAGGCACTGTTCACGGTCTAGAGGAGCTCCAGGACAGTGGTCACTGGGCTGTCCTGTGGTTACCCCAATGGAATCCTGAAACAGTAAAAGGGCATCGGGAAGAAATGAGGATTCTAAACAAAGCATGGGGTTTAGGTTAAAAAACAAATATCCTAGCGAAAAGAAAAAGGGAAAAGATAATTGCAGAAAACAATAATAGAATAATAAAATAAATCATTCAATATGAAATTAAATACGTTTATTTTTGGAAGAACACAAAGTGCCTTCTATCATCTTAGCTCCCTTAGGTTACAGAGGAAGCTCAGCTGTGCACGGCATTGCAAAGGAAACATGTGGTTGAGAATCTTAGAAAAGTTGCATATTTTTTGTCTCTGGATAAATATTTGACCTCACATCCAGAGGGGAAAAACTTCTTTGTAAACAGGAAACAGGTTTTAATCTGTTTTTCTGTATGTGCTATGGATATGCCTGCCTTCTGGTTTTGGACTATCATAGAGATGAAGGAATTAACATTAAAAAAAATACAAAATATAAAAAAGCACGAACAATCTTACAAACTTGAGGTACTGATACTAAACACTTCACATACACTTACAATTATATTACATTTTATTCTATGCAGAAACAAGCCAAAATATTCCTGAATATCGTTATTCATATAGAAAAATTTGCCAGTGAGTTTGATAAAGCTGGCATAACTCAGATATCATATTCCCTGTGCATACACACATACCAATATATAAAATTATATATAATAGTTCACATACCATTTATATATGAAAGTCTCAGAGATATACATGTGTATATATACATACACACATATGTATACATGTATAAAGCCAGCAGAGCTGATATGTGGTAGGTTTATTTCAAGAAAAGAAAATTATAGGACAGCTTCTCTGATAAATATAGTTGCAAACAAAAAGTATATAACAAACAGAATCCAACAACATATTTTTAAGAAACTCATCACAATCAAAAAATTGTGTTCATTATGGAAATGCAATATCACTTTCACATTTGAAAGCTGATTGTCATAATACACCATAATAACAAAAGGAGGAAGAGCACGTGATCATGACAATAGAGGAAAAATGTGATAAAATTCTACCTCATTCGGAATTAAAAATGAAAAAAAAAAAACACTTCCCAAAGTAGAAGATAACGGGAAATTACCTAAGAGATACTTACAATAAAGTACAGCTTTAAAATTTTGAACAATTATTGTGCTTTATAATGATATATTGATTTCTTCATCTCAAGTTTTGGAACAAGAAAAGATATTAGCTGTCATCATTGTTTCAAATATTGGAACAAATATTCTAGTCAGGGCCAAAAATAACCTACTTTAAATTTTGTTAATATCTAATTTTTATGAGTCCATAATAGTTGTACATATTTATATACATGTGAAATTTTGATACAAACATACACTGCATAATGACTAAATATGGATAATTAGAATATCTACCACCTCAAACATTTATCATCTCTTCTTACTGGGAATATTCCAGATCTGCTCATCCAATTAGTCTGAAATATACAATAAGTTATTGTGAACTGTAGTCACTTGATTGTGCTCCCTCACAAAAGCAATCAACATAACCTGGTTCTGTGTACCCTCAATGAATCCCCAGCAATTAAAAAAAAAGTTAGAAAGGAAGAAATAAAAGCATAATGATTTTTAGATAATGCAATGTGAATAAAGAAAATCCAAAAGCATGTTGAGATAAATACTGCTTTAGGCATACCTGAATTTAGTAAGATGATTGTATCAACACACAAGTACATAAAACAAACACTATATTAAAAATATAGAAAATAAAATACTCTCAAAAAAATAAAAAAACAAATATCTATAAATGTCTCTATAAAAGGTATGCAATATTTTTATACAGAAAGCCCTACAACATTATTGAAAGAAACTAAAAATGCCAAAATGAAGAAATAAATCTTATTTATAGATTGGAAGACCTAATATTCTAAAGATGTAAATTTTCCCCCAAATGGTCCATATGTTCAATGCAACTGCAATAAAAATTGCAGCAGGTGTATCCGTGTGTGTGTTTGTATATTTGTAAGATGAAAACCTGGTTTAAAATTTCATGTGGAAATAAAAAAGCCCCCAAATGGCCAAGAATTGAGATTTCTTAAAAATAAATGAAAGAACATATGCAATCATATGTAAAGACGTACAAAGATATAGTAACTAAGACCTGGTGTTGTACAAAGAAAAACAAATAGCTTAGTGGAACAAAATAGATAATCCGGAAATGCACCCTCACACAAATGGAGAAAAGATCATCTTTTCAATAATGGTATTGGGTCAATTGTATCTCTGAAAGAAATCTTAACTGTTGCACCAAACATTAAAAAGTAGTGTAAACCGAATTATGGATTAAGAAAGAAAAGTTAACATTTCTCTCCCACATATGATGGAGAACATGTGAGATTTATCTTTCCATGCTTGGCTTATTTTACTTAAAATAATGTTGCAAATGGCAAGATTTCATTCTTTTTTCTGCCTATATAAAGTTCCATTGTGTCTGTGTACCACCATTTCTTTAGCCATTCATCTGTTGTTGGACACTTAGCTCGATTCCACATCTTGGCTATTATGAATAGTGCTGTAGTAAACATGGCCGTGCAGATATCTTTTAGATATACTGATTTCCTTTCCTTTCCTTCGTATACATAGATGGCAGTGGGAATGCCGAGTCCTATGGCAGTTCTATTTTTAGTTTTCTAAGGAACTTCCGTACTATTCTGACAGTGGTTTGTTTCGCACTAATTTACATTCCCACCAACAGTGTATAAGGCTTCCCCTTTCTCCATATCCTCGCCAGCATTCATTATTGCCTGTATTTTTTATAAAATCCACTTTAACTAGGGTCAGATGATATCTCAGTGGAGTTTAATATTAAAAAACCATTGATCTCCTGGAGACAGAGAGTAGAAGGATGGTTACCGGAGGCTGGGAAGGGTAACAGAGGGAGAGACATTAGAAGGGATGATTAACAGGTGCAAAAACATAATTAGATTGAATTGTATGAACAATGTTTTAAAGAAACAATATATTGAATGAACAATATTTGATAGCACAACAAAGTAACTATAATCAACAATAAGATAAGATATACTTTAAAATAACTAAAAGAGTGGCATTGGAATGTTCTTAACACAAAGAAATGACATTAATAAATGCCTGAGGCAATGCATCCCACAGTTGCTCATGTGATTCACATTGTATGTCTGTATCAAAATATCACATGTACCATATACTGAAACTATTACATATCTACACAAATTAAAAATAACA
>NW_003852517.1:6163848-6168549 GCF_000181295.1 Otolemur garnettii
AAACCTGATTAGATATTGTGGATCAATGCTTTAAATATTATTTTTAGGCAGAGAGGAAATCCTCATGTCTATAACAATCACCATCAAATCCTTCTGTAATATTCTGTGCACTCCAATACTCTATTTCCTGTGACTTAGAGCTTTACAATATTGACACATGTTGTATCAAAGGTAGCATTCTTAATTAAACAGTAGACACGTGTCCCCAAAACACTACAGTCTTATTCTCTTTTTTTTGTGTAGGAATACAAAATACAGCAATACAGAATAACTCAAGGATGTTTTGGTGACTTTTAGTAACTTGAAAATCAAAGAATCAAATAACATATCTCTGGAACGCAGAATCCCAAAAGAAACAAAGAAAGGACATACATTTTAGGACTGATTCATAGGTTTTCAGATAATTTTAAGTAAACCTTGGTCTGACTATCATAGATAACATATGTTGCAATGAGTAGGAATGGAATTGTTTAAGTGAAGGGATGGACTGTGAAAGACTCTACTATAAGCAGAGAAACTTTGATTTGACATACGGGCTTTTAGGAATCATGGAAAGTCCTTAAGCAGAAAAATGATAGGTTGTGTGTTAGGAAATACAGGTTAGGAAATAAGGAAAGTAGGAAATATAGGAAAGTTCTTAAGCAGAAAAATGATAGGCTGTGTGTTAGGCAGCAGAGTTCAGGCTAGATGGGAGACAGACACAGTCAGGGGACAAAGAGCACACAGCAACTCTTCACACAAAATGCTGAGAGCACAAGCATCACACAGAGTCTGGGGGGAAAGGACATAAATGAGGGGAAAGGAAATGAAAGAGTCAAGACCTAGGAGAAGGGGAATGTGGGGCTTCTATTAATGTAAATGAAAAAAAAAGATTACAAATGAAACCCCACTCCCAGCAAAAATATTAAATTTGTAGTAACTATGCAAATTCAAATAAGTATATATTTTAAACCAGAGAAATCACCTCCAAGTGAAGACCAGACTAAGATGTCAAGGTTGGAGACGTAAACTAGAGAATTAGGTAATGGGAGTGATGTTAATTGAACCCCTAGAAAGCAAATGAATATATATAGATTGAACATGTAGAGGAAAGAAGAGACCTGGACACCCAGATTTAGGAAACCTCATGGTTAGTAGGTAGAAGAAAAGCAGGAGCCCTTGAAAAAAAGACCAAGAAGAAAGGACCGGAGCTGGGAAAAGAGAAAGGACATAAGTACAAGCCAAAAGAGTAAAGCCTGGCAAAGGAGAAGCAGATGGGCTCTGATGCTACATCTCAGACTTCAAAGGAAAATGAAGCCTGGGGGAAGCCAGCACAGACAGGAAGGGCATTTCAATGTCCTGCAAGTGAAAACATTTGAGCAAAATGTGGAAATATGAGATTGATTACAGGGCTTTAGAAAATAGGTAGGCAGGAAACGGAGGCTGAGGTAAAGAAACCATCGTAAGTGATTCTCTAAACCCAAAATGGGCTTAAGTAGAAGAAAGTTCTTTATTAATTACGTTGTGCAATGTCCTATTTTGTCAAGAGGAGTTGTAGTAAAACAATTGATGAGCAGCGTCTTGACATGTTAGAGTTGGGAAACCAGTGCTTTCTCTTTAAGGCCAAGTAGAAACATTAACTGCTGGAGGAGATATTCCTGCCTGACATATTTACTAAAATGTTATCTTATTAACAGCTTCATTAATCCATGCAACCAAGCATCCTACAGAATCTGTCTCAGTCGCTGTCATCTGAACGAGGGCATCTGTCAATTTCTGCCATCACTGAGCCATTTTACATTTGTACTAAATGGACTTCATCCTGTTGGTTTTAACCACTTTCTCACATTTTACCTGGGGTGATGTGTGCTGACACCAACCCGCATCATGTTACAGGGCCCTTATATCTTGTTATGTCTTTACATTACCCTTTCATTATTCTTTTCCTTGATTCTATAAGTTGTTAATGACACTATTCATTAATATTATATTTGGAGGTGTCTTATTAAAGACTCACTGCAACATGCCTTTCCAGATTGATCGTAGCCTATCAGTGCTTCCAAGAAGGGCTGTGTTCAATTATTTTTCTGTGGTACAATTTATATGGTTGTCACTGCTTTTCAATCAGCATTGTTACTTTCCTTTCGTTAATTCTATTAGACCTGAATCTCATTTATTCATTAGTTTATTGCACTGAGAAAAAATGAACTTAGTTGGCCTGATTCACTTGTCTCAAATATATTTGGCTTCATTGTGATAGCAGATGGGTATAAAAATATATGCATGTATACACTTTGCCTCTTTTCTTGGCAAGTGAATTAATCCACAGCATTTTCTGTAGCCCATCTCACATTTAATGTCACAGAAGGGATTCATCTTTGGCAAAGAACATTAGTAGTAGCCTGAAGAAAGGGGGTCATAAATCCCATTTTCATTTTTTATTAAAATCATACTGTGTCGGGGTATAATTTTCCTCTCTTTTTTGATATAATGTAATTTATTCAGTGACCTTGGACCACGTTCCTTTGCTAATCTGAAGGGCTGAATTGGTGTACTAACCATTTCTGCAACTTCACACAGTTTCCTCCAATATAAGGCCTTTAAAAACTCAGCTTTTAGCTGAATACTTGTAAATGGAAGGGACAATGTTGGTGAATTTTAATGGTAAAAGAGAAGCCAGTGCAAAGTTTTTGAAAATGAAACAAAATCAGGGAATCACCCAGAAAAAGAAAATGTACATTTTTTCTAACCTTTTATGGAGCTGCCATCCTCAGCCCGTATCATTCTGGCACCACCTCTTTAACAGCTTTAGCCTCTTAAGTTTCAGTCGTCTATTATCTTATCGTACCAAATTGCCGAGGATATGAAGAAAAGACGAAAGGTGAGGTATGAATCAATTAAATGGTTAAACCTGATAGTTTCAGATAACAGCTTCAGTCTTCTTTCTAAATAAAAGTTCAATCATTGCTCATAACCTTTTTGTTTTTCTAAACACATCCCTTTATTGGCACACTCTGATGTAAAATAATTTGAAAGGTAGAGAGAAAGGCAATCACTTTGAGGGCTGAGAGTGAGGATTGTGCAATGGCTCCCAACGGTGGCCACTGTGGTCTGTCTCCTGACACAGGCTTGTTACTCGTGACACTTTTGACCATATGCAGCCCCAATTCCATTCAAAGCTCAACCACCTGCTGTCAGTCTCCTGCCTTGTTTAATGTCAATCTTACCAATTTGGCAAAACCTCAAACCCAGATTAATTCTTCAGCTGCTTTTCTTTTTAATTCTAAACAACTGATCCCCAGGGATAAAATCATAAACTGTATCATATTTTTAGCAATTAAATATTGTAACTATTTACACATACAATAATAATCCATAAAGGATCATGCTATGTAAGACAGCCAAAAACTTATCATACGTTATATGGTACATTTATATGAAATTCTAGAAAAGTCAAACACCGTAGTGGCAGAAAGATAAATAGTTGCCAGGAACAGAGAATGAGGAAGGTTTTGATTACAAAAGTTATAAAGCAACTCTTAATAGGATTGTTCTATATCACAACAGCAGTTAAAAATATACAACTGTATACATTTCTCAATATTCATCTAGATAATGCAATTGCAATTAGTTACTTTTTGTGTGTTTAAAGTATCTCTCAATGAAATTGAATTTTAAAATACTATGATAAACATTTTTAAACTTACTTTTATTTTGGGTTTTTTTTTTAAGCCACAGAGTCTTGCTTTGTTATCCATGCTGAACTACAGAGGTAGGATCGTGGCTTACTGTAATCTCAAACTCTTGAGCTCAAGCGCTATGCCTTTATAGATCTTTTCAGAAGCTTAAAATGAACAAAAATATTTCTTAAAATGGTATTGCCTGGTTTACTAATTATGAATAGTAACTCTAAGTCATGTACAGTAACTTTTCACTATACTTCACACATGATTTTACTCTGTTCCAGTTAAATTCATCTTCCATTTATGTAAAGATAAGCATTTTGCATCAGATTAAACCTTAACTGCATCTGAATGTGGTAGATGGAAATTATTTTAACCTTCTCTACAGGGTACTGTTTGTTGTAAAAGCAAAAGGAATGTTTTTCCTTTTTTATTGGAATAATGTTTGGGGGGCTTCTTTTTTTATTATGTGAAAAAGTTGTATCAGACAACATGAGCCAATTTCAAAATTAGTCTTCTGCAGAAAAAAAAACACCTATGAAATAGATTTTCCATGACAATAAGTGAAAGGGTAATTTTCTGGTTATTGATCCTTTCCAGAAAGAATTTATTTTTTGTAATTATTTCCCCCTTTTCTTACTGAAAATTGCCTCAACCTCTTCCTTAAAGATTTCCTCGGAGTCCATTCATCTTCCACCCACCCCTTTTCCCAGAGCAACTGATTCCACTAGAACCTGAAAAGCTGACTAAGCAATAGTTATCTTTCAGCAGTTGGAACTCTCCAGGGAAAGATCCCATTGTACTATGAGCTGCAAATTCAAATAAGTAGGTAAAACAGCAGCGTCTGTCTCCTGAACAAAATCACGTCTGTGAAATCCATCAACTAAGACTCATAGTTGCAGACGACTTGGCAAAATGTGGGTATAGGAAATTGAACATTTTAACTATCTAATGATATTTATGTCATCAAATTAACTACAAAAATACCTGTGTGTCTCTTTCAACTTTACTTTCTTTGATCTTCAGTGTGGAGTCCCTA
>NW_003852517.1:6168569-6172410 GCF_000181295.1 Otolemur garnettii
GCTGCCATCCTCAGCCCGTATCATTCTGGCACCACCTCTTTAACAGCTTTAGCCTCTTAAGTTTCAGTCGTCTATTATCTTATCGTACCAAATTGCCGAGGATATGAAGAAAAGACGAAAGGTGAGGTATGAATCAATTAAATGGTTAAACCTGATAGTTTCAGATAACAGCTTCAGTCTTCTTTCTAAATAAAAGTTCAATCATTGCTCATAACCTTTTTGTTTTTCTAAACACATCCCTTTATTGGCACACTCTGATGTAAAATAATTTGAAAGGTAGAGAGAAAGGCAATCACTTTGAGGGCTGAGAGTGAGGATTGTGCAATGGCTCCCAACGGTGGCCACTGTGGTCTGTCTCCTGACACAGGCTTGTTACTCGTGACACTTTTGACCATATGCAGCCCCAATTCCATTCAAAGCTCAACCACCTGCTGTCAGTCTCCTGCCTTGTTTAATGTCAATCTTACCAATTTGGCAAAACCTCAAACCCAGATTAATTCTTCAGCTGCTTTTCTTTTTAATTCTAAACAACTGATCCCCAGGGATAAAATCATAAACTGTATCATATTTTTAGCAATTAAATATTGTAACTATTTACACATACAATAATAATCCATAAAGGATCATGCTATGTAAGACAGCCAAAAACTTATCATACGTTATATGGTACATTTATATGAAATTCTAGAAAAGTCAAACACCGTAGTGGCAGAAAGATAAATAGTTGCCAGGAACAGAGAATGAGGAAGGTTTTGATTACAAAAGTTATAAAGCAACTCTTAATAGGATTGTTCTATATCACAACAGCAGTTAAAAATATACAACTGTATACATTTCTCAATATTCATCTAGATAATGCAATTGCAATTAGTTACTTTTTGTGTGTTTAAAGTATCTCTCAATGAAATTGAATTTTAAAATACTATGATAAACATTTTTAAACTTACTTTTATTTTGGGTTTTTTTTTTAAGCCACAGAGTCTTGCTTTGTTATCCATGCTGAACTACAGAGGTAGGATCGTGGCTTACTGTAATCTCAAACTCTTGAGCTCAAGCGCTATGCCTTTATAGATCTTTTCAGAAGCTTAAAATGAACAAAAATATTTCTTAAAATGGTATTGCCTGGTTTACTAATTATGAATAGTAACTCTAAGTCATGTACAGTAACTTTTCACTATACTTCACACATGATTTTACTCTGTTCCAGTTAAATTCATCTTCCATTTATGTAAAGATAAGCATTTTGCATCAGATTAAACCTTAACTGCATCTGAATGTGGTAGATGGAAATTATTTTAACCTTCTCTACAGGGTACTGTTTGTTGTAAAAGCAAAAGGAATGTTTTTCCTTTTTTATTGGAATAATGTTTGGGGGGCTTCTTTTTTTATTATGTGAAAAAGTTGTATCAGACAACATGAGCCAATTTCAAAATTAGTCTTCTGCAGAAAAAAAAACACCTATGAAATAGATTTTCCATGACAATAAGTGAAAGGGTAATTTTCTGGTTATTGATCCTTTCCAGAAAGAATTTATTTTTTGTAATTATTTCCCCCTTTTCTTACTGAAAATTGCCTCAACCTCTTCCTTAAAGATTTCCTCGGAGTCCATTCATCTTCCACCCACCCCTTTTCCCAGAGCAACTGATTCCACTAGAACCTGAAAAGCTGACTAAGCAATAGTTATCTTTCAGCAGTTGGAACTCTCCAGGGAAAGATCCCATTGTACTATGAGCTGCAAATTCAAATAAGTAGGTAAAACAGCAGCGTCTGTCTCCTGAACAAAATCACGTCTGTGAAATCCATCAACTAAGACTCATAGTTGCAGACGACTTGGCAAAATGTGGGTATAGGAAATTGAACATTTTAACTATCTAATGATATTTATGTCATCAAATTAACTACAAAAATACCTGTGTGTCTCTTTCAACTTTACTTTCTTTGATCTTCAGTGTGGAGTCCCTAAGGCACATGCTGTGATGCCAAATGCAACTCAATGAAAGTTCAGACACTGTGAGGCCTCTTCTCTCTGTCCTAATAAAGCTGCCATAGAGCACTGACATAGAGTTTAGATTATTTAAATACACAGTTTGTAATCAGTCAATGACTTTGTATAACATTTTCACCAAGTTTATAGAATAGAAACACCTATATTTATTGTTCATATAATCTTTACAATACCAAATGATCTAAATTTGTTGAGTTATGATCCTGATAACAAATGGCTCTGTTGGGATGTGAAAATCCTTTAATGATGGGTTGGTCATCTTGGGTAAAGGTCTCTGATAAACATGCCTGAATCTGTCTAGATTCGAGGAACTTTGTATACAATAAGATGACTTATTTGGGGGGAATTATGCTCTAAAGTAGACAGCCAAATTCTAGTAAATTCAAAATTAATCAATCCATAAATTATATGCATTGTTAGGAGAATACAATCTACTACAGACTCTCTTATGAAAGAAAATAATGAAATTCTAGACATATATCTATTTGTGCCAGTAAGATACCATCGTGTCCCTTGGAGTAAATGGTAGAGAGGATCAGAAGGGCTTACTGAATATTGTTTAAATGTTATGCTTCCTTAACTTCAATACATTTTAATAGATATGTTTGTTGCTATGAAGAATAAATGAAACACCAAGTTCTGCTCTATAACGTTAGAAGTCTGGACCTGGTATAGCTCATGCCTATAATCCTAGCACTCTGGGAGGATGAAACAGGTGGATCTCCTGAGTGCAGGAGTTTGAGACCAGCCTGAGCAAGAATGAGACCTCATCTCTACTAAAAATAGAAAAACTAGCCTGGTGTTGTGGCAGGTGCCTTTAGTCCCTGCTACTCAGGAGGCTGAGACAGCAGGATGGCTCAAGCTCAGAGACTTTGAGATTGCTGTGATGTATGATGCCATGGCACTCTACCCAGGGTGACACAGTGAGACAGACAGACAAAAGGAAAGAAAGAAAGAGAGAGAGAGAGAGAAGGGAGGGATGGAGGGAAAGAGTGAGGGAGGGGACAGGAAGTCTGGACAATCTGAGAAAAATGTACATATAGTTCTACTCCATTATATTTCTCCTTTTTAACCTTTATTAAGGAATAAATAGTAAATAAAAACCATATGTAGTATTTATGGTGTACAATATGACACTTTGATGCATGTATACATCAAATAAAGGTGATTAACATGCTCTCTATCAGACCTCACATACTGATCATTTTTGATTGTATGATGAGAAAGAACTTTTAAGGTCTGCTTTGTTAGCAATTTTCAAGTATACAATGCATCTCTGTTTAACTATATGAAAAGGAAAGTAGTTTATGTAAGAATAAGAATATCACAGTGTTTACAGCATATGCATTTTTAGTCATAATTGCAGACTTGATCAGTCTGTTCTAAACATGAGTAAGTCCCATATACAAAGATTCTTGCAACAGAAGCAAAACTCTAATACAAATCTCAAAGACTTACTCAGCAGTATGGAATTAATAGTTTATCAATAATTATAGTCAAATAATTTGACATTTATTGACATTTATCAATAATCATAGTCAAAATAATCACAAACCGTTTCTGGTGTGGTATGTTCTGTTCTAGGGTAATAAGGATGAAAAAGATATTTGAATTATTATAAATTTTCTGCGATCTTGAGTTTCAGATTTTATAGCATACCCATTTATGGGTTGTGAGGAAAAAAGACAGAAGATGCCAGTGGATAGAGTGGTCAAAGCAGAGCAAAGTGTGAGAATGGGGTCCTATCACCAATTTCATCTGTCAACTTTTGTACCTCCTTTTTCAAGTTTTAACCTTTGGATACATAAATGATCAGTCTATTCAATCCTGATGGCC
>NW_003852517.1:6172430-6181286 GCF_000181295.1 Otolemur garnettii
TTTTTTTTTAAGCCACAGAGTCTTGCTTTGTTATCCATGCTGAACTACAGAGGTAGGATCGTGGCTTACTGTAATCTCAAACTCTTGAGCTCAAGCGCTATGCCTTTATAGATCTTTTCAGAAGCTTAAAATGAACAAAAATATTTCTTAAAATGGTATTGCCTGGTTTACTAATTATGAATAGTAACTCTAAGTCATGTACAGTAACTTTTCACTATACTTCACACATGATTTTACTCTGTTCCAGTTAAATTCATCTTCCATTTATGTAAAGATAAGCATTTTGCATCAGATTAAACCTTAACTGCATCTGAATGTGGTAGATGGAAATTATTTTAACCTTCTCTACAGGGTACTGTTTGTTGTAAAAGCAAAAGGAATGTTTTTCCTTTTTTATTGGAATAATGTTTGGGGGGCTTCTTTTTTTATTATGTGAAAAAGTTGTATCAGACAACATGAGCCAATTTCAAAATTAGTCTTCTGCAGAAAAAAAAACACCTATGAAATAGATTTTCCATGACAATAAGTGAAAGGGTAATTTTCTGGTTATTGATCCTTTCCAGAAAGAATTTATTTTTTGTAATTATTTCCCCCTTTTCTTACTGAAAATTGCCTCAACCTCTTCCTTAAAGATTTCCTCGGAGTCCATTCATCTTCCACCCACCCCTTTTCCCAGAGCAACTGATTCCACTAGAACCTGAAAAGCTGACTAAGCAATAGTTATCTTTCAGCAGTTGGAACTCTCCAGGGAAAGATCCCATTGTACTATGAGCTGCAAATTCAAATAAGTAGGTAAAACAGCAGCGTCTGTCTCCTGAACAAAATCACGTCTGTGAAATCCATCAACTAAGACTCATAGTTGCAGACGACTTGGCAAAATGTGGGTATAGGAAATTGAACATTTTAACTATCTAATGATATTTATGTCATCAAATTAACTACAAAAATACCTGTGTGTCTCTTTCAACTTTACTTTCTTTGATCTTCAGTGTGGAGTCCCTAGGTCATGTAACATTTTACACTGGTCTCATCTTAGCTTGATAGGGAATGGGTGAGACATCTCCTTTCTCCACTATAGTACTGAAGCTCTCAAGTACCCTAAACAGGCTGTGAAACCAGTATGGATAAGTGGACGTGTGGTAGAAGAACCACTCCATCAGCCATCTCCCAGTTCATGTAATTCCTCTGCTTTCTTCCTTTGTATCTTCCAAATTACTTCTAAAATACCTCAGTATCAATGATAATCACAAATGTTTATAAAACAAATAGCTTACAAACATCCCCAGACATACGCCCTGAATGTTATTTTGTATGGTGCCAGAAGTTATTGTTAATGTGTAAATATAGGAACGTAAATTAATTATCAAAAACCACGTATGTTCTATTACTAGGTACTTGGAGTTCACCTTGCTAGAGTTCACCTAGGGAAACATAAGCACATTTGAATCTCTTCATTTAATACAAATCTTAAAACAGCATTCTACTTAATTGTGTTTTCATTATTCTGTGTGTCACGCTTTTTTTTTTTTTTTTGATAATAGAGTCTCACTCTATTGCCCCTGGCTAGAGCACCGTGGCAACATAGCTCACAGTAACTTGAAACACTTGGCTCAAGTGATTCTCTTGCCTCAGCCTCCTAAGTAGCTGAGACTACAGGCATTCACCATTATGCCCACCTAGTTTTTCTCTTTTTCTGATTTTTTAGTATAGATAGGGTCTTGCTCTTGCTCAGGTTGGTCTTGAACTCCTGAGCTCAAGCAAGCCACCCACCTCAGTCTCCCAGAGTGTGAGGATTTTAGGCATAAGCCACCACACATGACCCATCTTGCTCTTTTTTTTTTTTTGAAAAGAAGAGACCTTTTCATATTAGTATATAAAAAGCACCTGTATTTTTTCCCCAGTTGCATAGTATAGTATCATATGGTTGTCAATTATTATTTTTAAAAATGATATTAATAATTTTATGTGTGTACCTAAATTTTAGAATAAATTTTTAAAAATGAAATTTCTGAGTCAACAAATTTATAAATTTAATATTGATAAATATTACCAAATTTTTTCATAGAGGTGATATGAACTTGTACTCTCTCCTCTAAGATTTAAGAGGATTTTGTTTTTCCTTGACCACTACCAGCCTGTAATAGTGTGGTATAGTAAAAAAAGTCCTAGTTTGGATTTTAACTAGCTCTGCCATTTATAAGTTAGGAAATTTATTTCTTTAAATCTTAATTTTCTCATCTATAAAGTTAAGATGTGATAATTACCTTGCAAAGTTATTATGAGAACTGAATAAAATCATTCTGTTATAAATATAAACTACAGTACCTTCAACCTAGTTAATGTATATTCCCTAATTTTCAAATTACAATGCATACTATACTTTTAAGAACTGTTTGCAAGGTTTTTCGTTTTCATTAGCTGTAATAATTATTATATACCATAACAGCCTCCCTCAGTATCACAGGGGATGAGTTCCAAGACCCCAACATATCAAACTCTATATATGCTTAAGTCCCTCAGATGAAATGGCATAGTATTTGCATACAATCTACACATATCCTCCCATATGCTTTAATCATCTCTAGATTACTTATAATACCCGAAGCAAATTATATTGTATTTTAATTTGTACTATTTTCATTACTGTATTTTTTTAATACTTTTGATCCATGGTTGGTTAAATCCACAGAGGTAGAACCTGAGGATATAGAGGGCCAACTATCTACTTATATGAAATTATAAGTAATATTTAATATTATCAATTATATGAATGAATTAATGTAGTTAACAAACATGTCATATAGTACCATTAACAGTGATAAATGTATAAATGTTACAATAATAACAGTGAATGTTAACAATACTTGTTACGACTAATAGAAGTATTTTAAGTTAGAAAGCAAATGAACAGTGGAAAGTTTCTAGGAGGTAGGAGAAAGCTGAACTGATGCTGGCAATGGTAAAACAGCAGAAGTGAGCTGATCTGCACCACAGAATCTTAAAAAAGACCTTTCTAAAGGATTAAGATAGGAAATGTATTCCAAGCAGGCAACATGGCGACTCGTCAAAGTAATGCAAACACTGAATATTGCATTAAAGCATAGAGTATTGACCTAACTTCAAATTATGTTATACATATTTTGGAAGCTGTGTGCGATTTCAGGAATTGTTGATTCTGGCAAGGTCAATAAATAACAGAAAAAGCTGAAAAAAATAAATAGTAGCATAAGCATATCATTTACAAATATGAAGATAGTTTAAAAAAATCACACAGCTGAACATGTTTAAAGTGGTTGCCTCTGAGAAGTAAAAAAGAAAGAGCTTTGGGAGATGAGAGGACTCTATTTTTTTTGTTTGTTTGTTTGCAGTCTTAGGCCAAGGCTGGGTTTGAACCTACCACCTCTGGCACCTTACTCCTTTGAGCCACAGGCACTGCTCCAGAGTGCTCTACTTTTTTTATCATTAGGTTTGAAGTTTAATTTGATTTTCCAACTATATGTATAAGCCATTTTGAAGACAAATAAATTGAAATAAAGAAGAAAGAATGGAAGACTTTTAAGCCACATATAGAGAAAGAATAATATATCTTTTCTTCAAATATGATTAGAGGTACAACCAGCTTTTTATATGGAAATTTGGTAGTACCTATCGTTTAAGATTCTTAAATGGCTTAAACTGGCATGGATTAGTTCCGTGGTTGTATTTTTGGAGACGCTAACTTTGGAGTTGAACCAACTGGCTTCCAAGATAGAGATACCCATTCTTCACTCCAACATAAAAATGACTTCCCAACCTATTCCCAGATGTCTACAAGAATAGGGGAGGATGACAGGGAAAGGCTGGCATCTAAGGTCTAAGAAAGAGTTCCTTCACAGTTCACTACTTTACACTCATGCAGACTCCCACACTTCACACACCACCACCTCTGTACTCCACCGTCCACCTCCAGACAATTGAAACCTTACAATTGATTTGAAACCACTTGTACAATATCAGGTCACCTCTTTGCAGTCAAAATTGTCTAATATTGAGATAATGTTTGCATTTCCTATCATCAACTATGGCCCCTGTTGGGTCCCAGAAAGCAGCTAGAATGAATACAACATTATACATTTCAGACTTCTGAATTGTGTTCTCATGTCTTCTTCTGATAGACTGACCAATTCCTACATCTTTGCCTTGGTTTCTTGAACATTCACTTGGAAGAAAAGGTTTGTAAATTAATATTATGCAATAAGCAAGAAACTCTTTTTTTTATTTCATGATTAATAAACATAAGAGTTACATGTAAATTAGAAAGTAGCTAAGTAATGACTTTAAAATGTTAACATTTTGACGGTCATAATAAAATCTCATGTATGGAAAGACATTAGGACTTGATCATGATCACACACTTACTTAGCAGAATTCAGGTATATGATTTAGGTTGGGGTTATTGTGACTATCAAGAGAGAATTTTTAACTTGAATTCAACATAGGCAATATGAACAACAAATAGAATCTATAGCACTTATTATTTCATACTGTCTCCTAAAAGAAATACTCTCTCTAATTTTGTTGTCTTTCAGGGAAGGGCTATCTTTAAAAATCTTTATCTCTCCAAATGCTCATATTCTATTTTGGGGGTGTTCCTTCTTTTCTTTATTTCTACCTGCCTTAAATCTCTGTGTCCCTCTATTTTTTCTTAATTCTGTGGGCAAGCTTTCTCCTCTCTCTATCCTTCTCTATTCAACAATTCTAAAATTTCTAATAGAAATAATACTCTTTTTTTCCTATTCCTTCCCCCTGCCTATATGTCTTTTCTAGTGACTGTTTTTCTTTTAAAACACTAACAGATAGATAAATTCCTTTTCATCTCTTGTTTGTATTTGATTTCCATTAAAGGTATTCATTTTAAAACCAGTAAGTTTTGGATCTACTAAAGGTCAACCATAGCTAGTTTCTGCCTTGAATCTCTTTCCTGACCTAAACATCATTCCCCTAAAGTTGAGGCTTCCAGAAAAAGGAGTGAGAACTTTCATAGTTGTCAGAGGAAATTAAGGAATAATTTTCTTCCATATTTGGGGAACCCATGATTTCCTTTTTCTTGGTGAAAATGAAGACATGATAATGATGATGACAAAAGTGGTTGGTGATGGTGACAGCCAGGAAGGTGAGAAAGAGTGCTAGTGATAATAATGATGGTGGTGGTAGCAGGAGTAGTGGTGATAGCAGTAGTTACAGTGACTGCAGCCTTCCCTGCAGCAGCAGGAGCAAGCGCTAATACTGGTCATACTCCATGAATCCAGTCCTGCATTTCTCAATCCAGCCTACAAACAGCCATTGTATTAGTTTAGGTTGCACATGACATTGTCAGTAATCAACCACTTGTGAGCTACAAAATGAGATTTTATACACACGTGAGAAAAGTCAGGCTTCAAGAGATTAAATAATTTATCCAAAATTACCGGGAAAAGTAAGCGGCAGAATTCGCGCCTTGGTCTCTCTGCTTGCAAAAGCCACACTCTTCAATTATTCTGTACCTTATGTTCTCATTTTCATAAGCTGTTTTACTCAGATTTTCCATTTTTAAGAGCACAAGTTCCAACGTTCCCTCAAGATCCCAGTATTCTATAAAACTGGCCTTGGTATGTCATTTTAAGAAGGTTTTAGTAAAATGTAAAGAATGAGAAATCCATATTATTTGTTTTTATGTGCTTTAAGAATCCTACCAAGTACCTTATACAACGAATGATCAAAAAATTAGACTGAATCAAGTGACTGATTCACTCACTAATGTCTGTACTATTGGAATTTGATGATGTCAACATTCAATTACAGTAGAACCTCTGTAAGTTGACCACCCAAGGGATGATAACTGGTCAACATACAGAGGTGGTCAACATGAGGATCTAGGCCTATTTTACTGAGTGCATGTCTGGTCCATGAAAATTAGGTCAACTCAGGGAGGTGGTCAATGTAGGGAGCGGTCAATCCTGGAGGTTCCACTGCAGTTCTTCCTTGTATCTCAAGTAAGGAGAGTAGAGAGCGCTGATGATGTATAATGGGAAACGTGTATCATCTATCCTTTACATTTTGCTCTGATGGGCAACATTGCCACAGAACATATTCCACCTGTTTTGATAAGATATTGGTTTCACGTTTTAAATTAAAACTTTATCTTTGCTTACTTACGTTGTTATCAGTGATGAGATCTGAGGTTTGAGGATTTTCACAGAGAAAGAAACAGCTCTCAAGAGGGCAGTCTAGTTCAAGTAAAGTAAGAGAGATGCGGTCCAGCTGCCCAGAGCAAAGCCTCCAGGATTAAGCTTACTTCCCCAGCTATTAAAGGTAAATCAGCCACAGGACAGGGGCAGGCGATGGAACAGAAATGACTGCACCTTGCTGTGCCCTGGCCTCAGGATGCTAGTACATTTTGAACAAGTACTGATTACTTACGGTAGACATCACAGCAGCATCCAGACTATGCATGACGTCCCCCATCCATTTCATTATGAGAAAACTGATACAATATAGCGGGGCCACATGTTATACCAACTCAGAGATAAGCAGTGAGGAGATACAGTAGGGCGCCTGGTCATCAATATCTTTGCATCATGGGCACCTACTGGGCCCTCCATTAGTTACACTGTTAAAATTTCTTTCAATACACAGTACCTGGCACGTGATGGAAGAGAAAAAAAGGCAACCAGTAGGAAATAGAAAGGCTTCCAATGTAATGACACTTGCTTAAAACCAAAAAGAGTTACAACAGGCAAACCTGAAAAAATTATACAAACACAAAAGTAATTTTCTAAGCTGGTTATTTTCAGCTTCACCCCTGTTATTTTAGTGTTGAGTTAGAAAACAACTCCTTTCTTGACTCCCTACTTTTGTTTTGAGTCTGATACTAAAGTCGAGGTGCCTTGATGTAGAGGAGAGGAGAACTATTGTTATATAAAACAGCATGTGGCCCTAAATTCCTACATTTGGATCACTAGGTAGGAGCAAGCAGAGAGTGGAGCCCCATCTTTAAGACAATCCAGTACTAGGACTTTGATTTATAGGTAGTGAAATTGCAGTACAGAAAAATGATGTGTCCTGTTCATTAATGTGCAATCTAGATGAAGACTGGACATGACACCCATGTCCCAAACCACTGGAAACCAAACCCAAATGTATTTAAAGCTGTGTGTCTGAAAAGTATGCAAGAACACAAAAATTCAACAGTTAGCCCAGTTCCGCCTCTAACAGAGGCATAGGGGATGTTTTCTGCAAATCAGTATAGTCCTAGTAACCGCCAACCTCAGAAGGTGATGCTGTCTTCTTAAGCCACCATAGATAAATCAGCACATTTAGAAGCTAATTAAATTCTTGACTTCTCCAACTATTGATGTAACCAAGTGTTTATGACTGGTTTCCCAGAACTAGAAACTAAGTAAACAAAGGTGAGCAATCAGTCCTTCAGTCCTTGGTTCCTTTTTTTTTCTTCTTTTTCATTAGGCAGGCCCAGGCAAGGCTGAACTCACCGCCCCCGGTGTGCAGGGCCAGCACTCTAACCACTGAGCACAGAGCCCAGCTCTTAATCTCAGAGGAATTCCTGCTGCTGTCTGGAAGACAGGTTGTTAAAATCTGAAGAAAGAGGGGAGCTGAAAATAGGGCAGTAACAGAGCCCAAGGAGAGGGAGCCGATTAGAAAGCTGTACAACAGTCTTTCTTTTATCTTAATGTCACCTTTTATAAACTTCAAGAAGGTGATTATAATATTTGATAGTTTTGATCTGCCGATATTCTCCCTACGTGAGGCCAGAATCATTTATTTCTATTAAGTTTTCCTCGACTTTCAAAACAATTCTCACAAATCTGAGGATGCCATTCTAAATTCCTTTCTCGAATGCTTACATGTTCTCTGACTCCGTCTTGCAGAGGTAAGAATAAGTGAAATCTCACCCTGTAAGAGACAGACAGAGAGAGGGAGAGAGTTGCGTCCTTTTACAAGGAGGACGTGAGAAAAGTCTTTCTCACAAGATTTCAGTGGGCCCTTAGTTGCACCCGTAATGAGTTGAAAGATTTTTTTTTTAACCATATTGACAATGAAGCTAAGATGTTGTGTGTAAGACATGTAATTATGTAGAAATTTGATCATATTTTAGCCAGCCTTTTGATTACCTGCTTGTCTCCTTTCACTGCATCCTGCATCCTAAGATTAAACTTCCAAGTCAGATGGTAACGTAACAGATACTCAAAATATAAGCCCAGCATCTCAGATGTGTTCTATAGAAAAAGGGTGAAGAATAGAATGAAACATTTCACAAATGATCCATTCAGATGTTCCAAGATTGAATGCACTATGATTGACATTCCATGTAGCTTAAAGACTTTTCGTCCCAAATTCCAGTGCCTTTTGCCAAAAGGAATCAATTCACAAGATGTTCAATGAGTTCTCAGAACGCCGGCAACTCCATCACAAAGCTCCATCTGCGGAAAGGTCATCTACTACGGGCGCCATGCAAAAATCTGCTTTCATTACAGAATTCAGTTTGAATATTTGAAAACATCTCTTTTATAGAAATAAACAAAACTCCCTGTTGATTGAGATTTCATCTAGAATGGCCTAAATGTTGCAAAGTATTATTCCTAGGGATATTCTTTCATTAGCTTTTCTTTGGGGGAAAAAATACTACTAGAAAATCAGTGGTGGCCTTTGGATATGTGGATATAAATCTACAGAACTATAATATGTATCAAGTACTGTGAGATCGCTTTATAAGACTTTTCTTATTTAATCTTCTGAATATCTATGACCTACAGCGTTATTCATTTCCATTTCGCGTATGAGGCAACCAAAGTTTAGGGAAGGTTAAGCATTTTGTTCCAG
>NW_003852517.1:6181781-6183693 GCF_000181295.1 Otolemur garnettii
AAAAAAAAAAAAAAAAAGAAAGAAATTCGTATAACTGGAAAGTTTACAGTTTATTTTAATGAATATTGCTTAAGAACTCCTTCCTCAAAAACAAATTTAAATACGTAAAAAGTATAATAGCTTTCTATGGGCACATCTATTTGTATTGCTCTGTGGCCACTTCTAAGCTTTATGTACGACCAATAATGTACACAAGTGGAGATGATCCTATCTTCATAGTGTTATCACTTTTCTCACAGTATATAGTTTTCCATGTATCTTGACAGCCTGCACGTTCATCATTTTAATGGCCACGTAATATTCCATCAAGCCAATGTACCAGAAAACTAATTCACTACCTTAATAAAACAGCTGACTTTATTTACTAAATGCAGGCTAAGTTTGTGTGAACGTGTGTTAGAAATTGCTAGACATATTTCTAATGAAAAAATCATCCCAGAAATAGGCATATTGTCATCTACATTCCACAAACCAGATTTGAGAGAAATGCTTTAATGAAATGCACAGAGTCCTATTTGTTCTGATGTGAAATTTTGAGGTCTGCAATAGCAATTTTTTATCTGTCATCTGTAATACAGATTATTGTTATTATGATTATATATGAAGCTTTGTGGATGTGCCCTGCACTTTATGAATATATCATAGAGATAAAGTGGGTCTCTACTCCCCACTGCTTGTGAGCTCAAGGAAAAAATAGGTAAAGTGCAGATAATGGTGAACATTGAACACAGATGCATTTTATTAGATGAAGACTTCATAGGAAATGTGAGGTTTGAATAATAATTTTAAATGGGAAAAAAGATCGTAGATAAAGAATAAATTTATAGCAATGGCACGTCTGGGTTTATTTTTAACTCACTGATGAACTTGATTGAGAGCTTCTCTCACACATGATTTAACTTCTTCAATTCTCTATTATCTGAGAGGGGCTTATCTGCTTGGTTTGAACAATTTAACTGTTGAAACACTAGCTTTCCTGTTTATATATCCACACGTAACCTTGTTTCTACCTTCCTGGAGACATCAGCACCTGTGAGGCTAACTTTTGCTTAATGTATATAGCAGGAGTGATTAATCCTTTATAAAAGAGGTTTAAATGTCCACTTGCTGAAATTCAGAAGGTGAAGGAAATGAGGAGGAAGGGTATGCAACACTGTAGTTCACTGAGATTAAACAATAGGGAAATGATTTATAAAAAAATTAATGTTTGATCTGAGTGACAAATAGTATAGAAAAGCCATAAAGACGATAGGGTAACACCAAAGGATGAACCTCCCGGGCATTGTACAAGGGCCCATAATTTCTGGAAACACAAGTGATTATAAATACAAATATCTTTAAATGGGTTATTGATACCACATTAAAGTACATGGCATGTTTATATCACACGGTATGTTCAGTGAGATACCCTCATTAATGGGGCATAGCTCAACGGGCTATCCAAAATTGCAATGAACACAATGCATTAATGAAGTATTTCTACCGCCCTTGCACATGCGTCTCTGATGAATTGCCTCAGATCAGTGGTTCTCAGCCTTCCTAATGCTGCAATGTATTTTCACTGTTACAAAGGGGTCATGACCCACAGGTTGAGAACCGCTGCCTTAGATGAATTGTACCTCTGCTTTTCATTGAATAAATCTGGACATTTAATATATCCCATATGAAATAAGCCAGGGCATTAAAAATAAATATGAATAATAAAAAATACTCTATATTTTTAGACTTTATGCCAGTGCTGTAGGATCCATTAGAAGTTCAGTATGTAACATGTATATTGAGGAAAAAAAAAAAGATGAAAATAGAAAGAAAGGAAGAAAGGGAAGCATGTGTGGGAGAGGAAAGCAGGGACCATATTACCAAGGATCTGGCTTTCCACCTTCCATCAAGACCTCTTTGAGCTTTTTTTTTT
>NW_003852517.1:6183848-6199894 GCF_000181295.1 Otolemur garnettii
AAAAAAAAAAAAATGCTAAATTAGAAAGATCACTTCAGTGTCACAGGAGAAGAAGGGTTACAGTGAATGTGGGGAAGACTAAAGGTAGGGAGATGAAGGGGATTGAAATAACACGGGTAAGTGATGAGAGATTAAGTATGACGTTTGGAGTATGATGGGGATACATAAGACGGAATAGATTGAGAACTATTTTGGATCTCAAAGAAATTAACCTATGGTTTTAGAGGTGGAGAGAAGTGCACTTTGAAGAGCAGGCTATGATTCCTTTTTTTTCAAAGAGATTCCTTTTTTTCCTTGTCTCTCACTGAGACAAGAATACAAGAATATTGAGAACGCAGGTTTAGAGGAAGAGGTGATATGGTAGATTTCTTGCAAAAACCGTGACAATCCTTTGTCTTTTCCTGTATCCATGCATTTCATCTGGGCTACCTTTGCCTTTTTTTTTTTTTTTCTTGGCATGCAGAATATGGCAGAAGTGGCATTGCGCCAGCTCCTAGTCCAGGCTTTGGGAATCCTATGACTTTCAACAATATGTACGTATCTTTCTCTCTCTCTCTCTCCCTCTTTCCTTCTCTCTCTCCCCCCATTCCTTCGCCCATCTGTCTGTCTATACAGATGGACATAAAGGCATGTATTTGTAGAGAGATCCAAGCTATTTCAACTGTATTAGTTTCCTTTTGTGTCTCTATCAAATTACCACACATTTATTCTCTCACAATTTTGAAAGTCATAATTCCAAAATTAGCCTTACTAAGCTAACAGCAAGGGGTCAGCAGGTCAGGACCCTTCTTTATGCTCCTGGAGGAAAATCCTTGCCTTGCCTTTTCCAGCTTCTAGTGTCTGCTCACATGCCGTAGCTTGTAGCCTTAACTCCACCTCCAACATTCATCCCTCTGGTCTCTGCTTCTGGTATTTACACAGACTTCTCCTCTTGGTAATACCTTCTCCTCTGCTACCCCCTGTAGCCATCAGACACACCTGGATACTATAGGAAAATCTTTTCATTTCCAAACCTTTAACTTAGTCACATCTACAAAGTCTTCTGTGCCATAGAAAATAATATATGCACAGGTTTCAGGGATGAGCTTGTGGATGTCTTGGAGGCTGGGGAGGATGATATTTAGTTTACCACACCAGCCAAGATCATTTTAGACTAAGCAGCTATTTTCAGATGACTAAGTCACATGAGTGAGATCAGTTGAGCTGAGCCCAGGCTAAATTATCAACTAATGAAATACTGGGCTAAAAAAATGTTTGTTGTTTTAAGCAAATAGGTTTTGAAGTGGTTTGTTATGCAGCAAAGGCTAACTGTGCTAGGCAGCAATTTCAATTTCAAAAATTTATGTTTGAGCAAAGTGTGGGGTTGTCTAGGTGACCAAATTGCCAGATAAAATTCTGGATTTTGACATGAGCTAGAAATTTAAGGTCAAATAATTGAACTTTGCACTAATAAGCAAATTAGTACAATTAGTATTGAATTTGATTCCTGAAAGATGAGTTTATACTGGTAGTACTATGCTTACCACCACATCAGAAGTCAAGAACATGGCGTTTTGAGATTCCTCTAATCCTCAACATTTAATTGTATAAATAACCATGAAAGAGTGAGTGTGATACTTTCAGAAGAATGCATTTCTTTGAGGCAGAGATTCTAGTTTCAGCTGCCCTCTTTCAATTCAGAGCCCTACCTATAGGAGTTGTGAGGGAGCAGTGAGAAACAGCACATAAAAAATTTATAACAAGCCAAGCACAGGGCAGAATGCTCAGTGAGCATTATCTTGTGTTATTTTCATATCTTCACAGGGCTTGGTGCACTGTGGAGGGCACATCATCCCCCAGGAAGCCACAGGCTACTTCCACTATATAAGCCTTTGGAGTGTCAGGTGTACCATGATCGCACTATCTGCTTTGACTTTTAAAAACCAACAGACAATCTCCCTGTTTTATATTTCGTGGGAGCTACCTTGTGTTGTGCTAATTCTGAAAAAAAAAAGGGGGGGGGAATAGTTGAAAAAGAAATGAACTCAGGCTTCTAGTCTTAGAGGCGATGCAAATAAGCTTTGTAATTTTAAACAAGTCAACCTTTCTGAGCCTCACTTTTCATGGGTTCTAATATTTGTTAGTTCTGCTTCACAGGGAAAATTTAAGGATCAAATGAATCAGTGAACCGATCAAGCAGAATGAATCGAACACTAATGATGGACTTGGTACTTTGCTGGTTATTCTTAAAACTTAGATACAACGTGTTACCAGACCTGTGTTCCTAAACAATATCCTTGTTCATGTGTAAACAATGACCTCCTGTTTCTTGACTAGTAATAATGCCTGAGGAAAAATAAAGCATACCTTCCCCAATCAGTGAGGATATCCCAAAGAAGCCTGCCATAGACACAGACATTACTTTAAGATTTGCATTTAATATTAAAAATTCATGTTGAAACCTGACAGAACACACATTTATAACTTCACCTTTGAATTAAAAGCAGGGAAAATCCCTCCAACGTGAAAATACAAAGAGAACAAACAGGAGGGGAAGTAGCTGCAATTAAGAGCTACTAAGCACATTTTGCAAGCTGGAAGCTGACAGACACTTCTTAACTGACATGCAGACAAGAGTAAGAATCTTCAATGTGGAAGCCAAGAACAAGTTGATTCTCACCAGAGAACTCAGGAAAACTGGAATTATAGTCAATGGGGATAAAGATATAAAGATTAGTTGAAAGCTGGTATATGGTTAGATTCCTGGATCTCCTACTTCTAGCATGATAATTACCTGCTATGTATCTCAGTCTTTCACACACACAAACAAATGCATAAGAGACAAGGCACTTATTCTCTGGGGAGGTTGAGTAAGAGGGACACTTTTAGAAGAGGAGTCTCAACCAGTTTCAACTTTGCTTCCCAAGTGATAGTTTCCAATGTCCACTGAAGACATTTTTGATTGTCTCGACTTGGGCTGGAATGCTTCTCACATCTAGGGGGCAGTGTTCAGAGAGGGCTTCTGCTAACATCCTAGAATGAAAAACACAGCCTCTACCCCGAACATCAATAGTCCAGATGTCTTCTGTGTAAATGCCTCGTAATAGGATATTGGCATCAAATTAGAGGCTTAGTTTGAGTTCTTTGAGGATTCTCCATACTTCTTTCCAAAGAGGCTGTATTAGTTTGCAGTCCCACTAACAGTGTAAAAGTATTCTTTGTCTACACAGAAGAAAAAGAAGTCATTTGATCACAAGGACATTTGTACTAGATTGTTTATTGCAGCTCAATTTACTGTCACCAAGATGTAGAAGCATCCTAGATGCCCACCAACCAAGGAATGGATTAACAAACTGTGGTATATGTATACCAGAGATTACTATTGGGTAACTAAAAAAGATGGAGACTTTGCATCTTTTGTATTAACCTGGGTGAACTGTAGCACATTCTTCTTCATAAAGTATCACAAGAATGCAAAAGCAAGTATCCAGTGTACTGAATATTAATACGAAGCCAGTAGATGATCTAATACATGCCCATACAAGAGAAAAATCTCAGTTCAATTCAAGTTGGAGGAAGGGAGAATAGGGAGGAAGTAGAGGGACTAGTGTGCTCCACCTAATGTGAACAATGTAAGGGTATATGGCACCTCTTATGACACAACTGCAGGAGGGATTCTACCTAACAAATACAAATATTGTAAACTACTTGTTTGTACCCTCAGATTAACCTGAAATTAAAAAAAAAGAAAAAAAAAAGTCCAGATGACAAAAAACCATGTTCTAGAATACAAAACAAAACAAACAAATAAACAAAATAACCCGCTGAGGATTGGGGTGATATACTAAAATCAGAGAAAGTAAGTATCTACATACAGAATTATGCACTATACATTTTGAATTATGAGATTTGCCTACCTTCTACACTCACCTAGCTCTATTTCCAAGAAACATGATACTTTTCCTTATATCCTCCAGGGATATACCTTCCTGAGGGACATTACTGACTAAAAGAAAACACCTAAAGATATCAAAAGCAGGCGTTCAGGGAGTCTTTCCCGGGTGACCTCCCTGTGGTAAAACCAGCCATGCCAAGCAATCTGCAATCAGAACTGTAGATTTGCGATAATTTATTTTAAAATGTGAATGGATAGCAGAGGATTAACGATATGAAGAAGACTTGTAACATGAAAGGCATAGAACAAAACAAGGAAATTAAAAAAAAAAAAGGAAATCTAAATATCCACAAATAATGCAAATACAATTCCCCAGAAGATTAACTAAAAGACCATGAGGTTTCTAATACTGTTGAAAATATTTGCGAGGACTTGCTCTTGTGAATTGGCAGCTACTATTTTTTTTATTTCCTACATAAGTTTTATTTTTAATTACATTTATATCTCATCTTATTTCACAAAGAATTCCATGGAAATCATTCATACAAATATTTTGTATGAATAATTATAAGAACACGTATACAATGTAGATGAGCATTGAAGACTGATCCATACAACGGAAAACAGAAATACTTTGTCGACAGAGTGTTGACAAAGAAATTATAATGTAACTTCAAATTTACTTTTGACTTTTCTTAATTTCTTCTATGAGATGTTAGAAATGAATGAAATAGAAGTTTGTGAAAACACTGTAACATGGAATTTCCCCTCTATCCTTTCCCCTTAGAAAAAATACCAGAAATCCCAATTTTCATAGCCTTTTAATTGATATAGGGTGGCATAACATAAACTTCTTGGGGGTATTTAAAATGTGATTGACTTCACATTCATTTAATGCTCATGCAAATTTTCAATACAACTCTGACATACAGCAAGTCTCCCCTGTACCAAGGCATTTTTTTAAAGCTAGTGTTTGACATAGTTCCTACAAAGCTCTCACATAGGAGTTATGGCGCATATATACCTCCATTGTCTGATTCCTTTATTAGATGAAGACCATTTACTACCAACCTCAGGCCTTCTCAAGAACCAATCTTTTTGAAGAAGAAGACTGTGCATGAAGAACTGGTTTTAATAATGAACTTGAGCTTCACACTATAGTTCAATAATACTTTTCATCTAAGAGTCCTGAAATGCTTTGCAATTTAAATGAATTAAGCCCCATAACACCCCTAAAGCTAGAGAATACTTGTTTTTTGAAATAAAGAATCTAAGGAAGAGAAATATGGAGTCAATCTGAAGTTTAAAAAGTGAAATAGAAATAAATGCTCCTTTTCTCTGCTTTCTGTATTGTATCCCACCTCACTTTCTATCCTCTCTTGCTCCCCTTCCCTTTCTCCTCCATGAAACCTTTTTTTTTTCTACCCTTCGACACTCTAATTTCTCAGACCTCCATCCAACATGACATGGGTCTTTCCATTTCAATTGTAGCAAATCAGCTCAGCACCTGTAGCTCAAGTGGCTAGGGCATCAGCCACATACACAGGAGGTGGCAGGTTTGAGCCCAGCCCGGGCCTGCCAAACAGCAATGACAACTATAACCAAAAAATAGGCAGACACTGTGGCGGGCACCTGTAATCCCAGCTACTTGGGAAGCTGAGGCAGGAGAATCACTTAAGCCCAAGAGTTTGATGTTCCTGTGAGCTGTGATGCCACGGCATTCTACCGAGGGTGACATAGTGAGACTGTCTCAAAAAAAACAAAAAAAATTGTAACAAATCACTGAGTCAATGAGAGGGTGGGATTAAAGGGAGGGGCTCCTTTTTCCTTGTGATTTTTGCTTACTTCTTTTGAGAAGATTACAACATAATTCTTTTTTCTGTTAGAATTTCTCCTCTGCCCACAAACCATTTTCTGGAGAGAAAAGCAGGCTCCCATTGATGAATTCTGGCTTCCCTTCTCCCCACACTGCCTCTTGTTCAGATAGGAAATCCCTATTCTCAGTGACAGGTGGATGGGGCTGTCTATGGATAACAAAACCCTATATCAGATTTTTGGAGTCACTCTTCTATGGTCCTTAAGCCATAGTGTCCAGTGAAGGATTCAATGACTAGTTAATAATAACTTGGAGTCAGAGAATCTTTGCTTTTGGAAAAATAGAACTCTACCCACTTCAGTCTCAGCAAAGAGAATCCTGTCTGCAGCTCAGGAAAAGGCAACCCAGACCAGATCAAATCTGGTTAAGGCCTTATGATGGTTAATTTTATATATCAACTTAGAGGATGTTTTTGAATGAGATTTACATTTAAATCAGTGGGCTTCAGTAAAACAGACTGCTCTCCATAATGTGGTTGAGCCTCATGTATTGTTCTGTATATAACAAAAGGCTCGTCTTCCTTAAGCAAGGGGCAAGTTCTGTAGTAGAAAACCTTTGAACTTGAACTTCAGCATCAGATCCTCCCTGAGTGCCCAGCTTGCTCTTTCATCCTGCAGATTTTGGGCTTGCCAGCCTCCGTAATCACATGAGCCACTTCTATAAAATATATCCCTTTACACACACAGACACATGGTTCTATTTGTCTAGAGAGCCCTGACCAATGCAGACCAGTTTCTGTCCATAGAGTTTATAGTGATAAAGCCATGTGCACTCTTCTATTTGTGGTCTATAACTATTTTCTCACCAGAGACAGTTATAGACAGAGTTAAGAAGTTGCAACATAACCAAAAAATAGCCGGGCATTGTGGTGGGCACCTGTGATCCCAGTTACTTGGGAGGCGGAGGCAGGAGACTCGCTTGAGCCCAGGAGTTGGAGGTTGCTGTGAGCTGTGATGCCACGACATTCTACCCAGGGCAACAGCTTGAGGCTCTGCCTCAAAAAAAAAAAAGAAGTTGCAACATAGACACTGAAGAACACACAAACCTGAAAGTATTGTACCATCTGGCCCTTTATAGCCAAAGTTTGCCAACATCTGTAGCTGATCCCCTCTCTTTCCTCCCACCAAGAAGATATTCAGAAGATTGAAAACCTCCCCTGCCACCCTGGGCTGCTAACTTTCCTGAGTGCCATTGACATGCTTTCCTCTCTTCCAGCATATAAATATATGCATCCTTGGGGTCAAGGACTGTTTTACTGTGTTGTTTATTTTTGTTGGAATTTCGTTCATGTACAGAATTCAACAAATACGTTATGATGAAATTAACAACGGAAATAACTGCACCTGACACCGACTGAGCCCCCGGACATGCCTGTCTCTTGGTTAAGCTGCCAACGTGCCTTAGCTCATTAAATTTCGACAAGAGCTCCATCCTTCTCCCCACTTTGCACATGTAGAAACCGTGACTGAAAGAGGGTTGTGACTTGTCATTGGCTACACAGCCAGTAAAGTGCAGACAACTTGACTCCTGAGCCCACATTCTGACTTATTAAACTCCTTCCCCAAATGAAGAAGGCTACGGCTAAGAAGCTAAGGATCCTGCTTCGATTTTATCCCATTGTTTCTATGGCATTCAAAAGCTGCTATCTTGGCAAAATAAGCATACGAATTTAGTTTAGAAAAGTCAGAGTGCCTGATTAGTCCTATTAATATTTTATCAAGAAGAGCCAGTTTATTAGCTTTCATCCTTACAAAAACTATAGTACAAACACTTTTTTTAAAAAAGGATCAAAACCACATCTGCTTTGGCACTGTTGCTAGGATCCACTTCTTATTATGCAGTGCGGCTCCTGTGCCCTGTGCTCTGAGGACTGCCTGTGTCTCTCAGGCATAGCTGATGATCACAGGTACCTCGTGAATGGAAAAAGACCTGGCTGCACAATAAAAATTATCACAAGCCTCATTGCTCTGCTTTATGCTTTATGACACCCCAGTGCTACAAACAGAGCACAGGAAGAATTATTTACTTTTTGGTTCAGGTAGTTCCAAGTTGTGTTTATTTGATTTCAACACATCAGAAAAATCTTCTGATCACCTGAGTCATCAAACACAGCAAAAAGGCATTTATGGAATCATTCGAGCCTGCCGATTGCCCTGAAATTTCTGGGAATGCTTTTATAGTAATAAGGAGCTACCAGATCACATAAAAAGTCTTCCCATGATACATGTGAGGATTATAAAACAGGACAATTTCTTCTGTTGTCCGTGGTCTGCCACTGTTGCCGTGGTGGGAGAAGGATTGTGAGAAGCATTGGATATAGGACTGGGGAATGCCCACAACTTCCTTCAAGCCCAGGTAATGCTATCTCTAATGTCAATTTTCAATCACTTTCAGAGCTGGCTTTTAAAAAGACAGTAGCAGCAATGGGGTGATTTATAAGACCTGTAGCAGAAATAGCAGTAGTAACTATGTTCTGCTGAGCCCTGTGGGAAGTCCAGATGATAGTCTTTTAACACTTACTACCTCATCAGAGAGGAGGGTAATCTTTATTTCAAGAAAATTCTATCATCTGTTACACAAATGAGAAATTGAAGTTCAGTGATGGAATGATTTTTCTAAGGCCACACAACTAATGGAGGAAATGGGATGTGAGTCCATCCTGTCCATTTCCTAAGCTTGTACTCATTTCACTCATCTCAGCACCCCAGAGGAGACAGAATTGTCAAGCTGATTTTTTTTTTGAAACATATGGCACCATATGAATGACATATGAATATATTCTATGTCTTCTCCATGCTTAGGGGTTTTTGAAAAATAAGAAGTCTATCTGCTCCTCCACATACCCCAAAGACTCCAGAAAGTGAAAGGCTGCTGCATTACCTGAGAATCAAGGACTGACTTTCTTTCTTTTTCTCCTGGTGACTGTTTATACTTCTGAGAAGGAGAAATCTTCTTCTGGGACCGTCTAAGGGAAGCACTGAAGGTACCCATTGAGTGGTATGATTGTCAACAGATATAGAGCAAACAAAAAAAGAATGTGCAATTGTAGCCAGAAAAATTCATAGTTCTGATATATTTATTTATTATTTACCTGTGGAAACTACATTTTCTGGGCCTCCATATTGCAAAATAAAAATGTACATAATATTACTGGCTCACAAGATAGTTCAGGAATAAGATATGATAATAAAACTCAACTGCTAGAAAGTGTAACACAAATGTTAGTTATTGCTATTTAATTCCAATACTAGCTTTATCGTATTAATATAACAGCCATCTTATGGGTAAGTATGAAAGTGTCAAGGAGATCATAGAAAGTGAGAGTTGTCAGAGGAAACACTGCTAGAGAAGAAAATAAAATTCAAGCTGATTTTATTGAAAACGTAATAAAATTAATTGGCTTTTTCATAAAGCAGATTGACGTGGCAAATTTAGCATTTCACTGGGGAAATATTTCTAACTTCTTGGGTCTGATGTGGTGCCACGACTGTTCATCATTGCTGTAGTCTCTTGAAAAAGTATTTTATGGAAAGCTCTTTAAGCAAAGAATATCCTTAGTGTTTTTATATCTGAGTTTCCTACCCCTTTCAAAACAGATATACTCTATTCTTTAAAGCACATTTCCAGTAAATACTTCCAGTGTAACTTAATTTCAGGATTGTTTCTTTTCAATACCTCTTTCTAGTATTCTCCCATTAAAAGTTCTAAAAAGATGATCTTTTTAAGTTGAAAAATATATTACCCAAGAAGCAAATCTCTCTCTAGTGAAAGCTTTAGTCTTCGATTTGGGAAACTATTGTTTTTCTTGTTAAATTTCAAAGGAGCTAAAGCATACATTCATTTGAAGACTAGACATGCTTTTCAATATTTGAAGTCTTAATCCCAGAATACACTCTTGGGCTGGCCTTGATCTATTCATTCCTAGTATCAGATATCTCAGAATTTTAGTTCAAGGGATTTAGAGGCCACATTGTTCTTTCTTGCATCCAGGATTTAAGTTTTCTCCACAGTATCTGACCAGTAGCTGGCCAGTCTATCCATAAACTCTCCCACAAATAGGGTATTGGTCCATGCCTTTATCCATTCATTCTCCCATGTTGGAATCATCATTTGCCATGTAGCTAACATAACCTGGTGACTACAGGGAGATCACAAAAAGATGAGGACATGGTCTTTGACTATCAGTGAGTGGACGGAAAGGAATAGGGTCAGGTTTCTTCCTTCTACTTCCACGTGGATAATTAAAAACCACTCAATCAAAAACATTCTTCAACTTCCTTTTAGTGCAGCATATGTGTAAACTCCCTTTTCATTGTCAACTTTTTGCCAAAAGCTATGCATTCAGATTTCCCCTGGCATTATCTCATTTAAGTGTGCCTTTCATGTGGACTCATTTTATCTGAATAACTACAAAGTTTTCTGTACTTTCTTCCAGTATATTTCCAGAAAATTCCAAGACCTATGTGATCGATCAGTGCAGTCATGTCTGATTTTTGCTGATCTCATTCATCACAGCATCTCAAGTCAATACCATTTTGGTCCTAAACCTGCTTCCTCCCTTACCTGCCATGTCTCTCCATGTGATCTGTCATTACTGTAGTGAGGTCTTCAAGATAGCACAAGCCAGAAAGTGTGCCCTGCTTATCTTCTACTTCATGGTAGGGATGCTCACTCTCTCCTTTCTGCCACTTTGAAAGTTCTCGCCTTCCCACACTTACAGGAAACTCAGTTACCCATTCCTAAACAAGTCCTCTCTTCAACATTCCACCTTCATTATCAATGCTGAAGATCAATCACCACCCAGAGAATGAATCCCAAGTTGCTCCCGGAGGGGGGAACTTCAGATTCTTTTGTCAGTGAAATATTTCTCATCAATTAATTCAGACTCTGGGTATATTATCTTTAACATCATCAATTTCTTGATTTGGTTTTTTGAGAGGTGGGTTCTTGCTCTATCACCCAGACTGGAATGCAGTGGCATGATTAAATGACCTTGGTCTATTTCCCTTTTCAGGGACAGGATCTCACTATGTTGTCCAGGCTGGTCTCGAACTCTTGGCCTCGAGCAATTCTTCTACCTCAGCCTTCCAAGTAGGTGGGATTACAGAAGCATGCCACTGTGCCTAGACAGTCTTTCCTGTAAATTACCCATTTTTCCCTTGGCTAAAACACAGCAGCCTCGTGATGCATGAAGAAGTCTTCACTTGAACTACCCTCTGCTTTTTATAAGAAGTACTCAAATTCTCTCCTTTTCATGTCTGATTTTTGCCATTATATGGTGAAGTTGGCATAACCTTATAGTCAAATACAGAGGTTACATCACCATGACCAATCTGGTTTGCTTCTGATATACATTTTAAAGAGTTAATTACCTTTACTTCTTTAAGAACTCCATTCGATTTCGGGAAGACATTGTTTCTCTGTTTTTTATTTCACTTTCATCTTTTCTTCTCTTTAGTACCAAACAGAAATAATAATGTGATTGCAATAATAACCACAATCTATTCAGTTTGTTTGATTTGCATTGCATTTTAGAGACAAACATTTCATTTAATCCACACACAACTTCAAGAATATGTAATATTATTTCCATTTATAGATGACAGAATTAAATTTCAAAGAACATAAGTAATTTGCCTAACATCTACTTCAAGGGTTGGATGCACATTCTCTCTCCTATCTCCACACTTTCTTCCCAGTCATCCCCATATGTTAAGCACCATTTATATGCTGATGAACAACATATTATTATCTCTAGCCCAGACATCTACATTAAAGAAAAATCTTGTACACCATCTGTCCACTTGACATTTCTCCTTGATGTCTCAAGGAATCTCAACTTTATAATACTAAATTCTTGGTTCTTCTTTTCTGCCTCATCTCAATTTCTTTCATACACAAGAATATAATTTGTTTCTTCCTTCATTTTTTTTTTTTTTGTCTCAGCTAAAGGAACCACCATCTACCTATCTATCTGCTCGCGCCAAGAACCTAGACCTCACCTCGATTTTTCCTTCTTCTCTTCCCCATTCCAAATCATTGGGAAGATCTATTGGCCTTTCTTTCAAACAAAATCTCCAAATTCTTTATCTTGCTCCATCTTCCACATCTTTACCTTAGCAAAGGTCACCTGTTTATTATTTTGACCACTGAGATGAATGTTTTAACTGATCTACCAACTTCCCTTTTTGTCTTCATCCATTTGTTCTCTGCAAAAGCCAGAGTGAGGTTTTGCATGTAAAACGGGTCCTGTCACTCCCTGTGTAAAATGTCCTTAAATGGTTTCCAGTTGCAGCTCTATGTTACCCGGCCCTTGTGTGTTTTCATTTGACCTCTTGCCCTTCTTCTTTGATTCAGTAAGTCATAAGTATTTGGCTTTTTGTTCCCAGAATACTCTAAGTTTTCACCATTCTCCAGGATTCACCCATGCTTCCTCTACCCCTTCTACCTCCCAAACCTAAATATCTTTTGCTGGAAGACTTTTCAGGGTCTCAGCTTATAGGTGGCATCGTACGAAAAGCTTTTTCTGACCTTGCTATCTAAAGTAATCACTGGTCCTTATCAACAATTTTCTCTAATAGCACACTATTTCCCAGCACACTAAAATTTATATTTATATTTTATTTACTTGTTTGTCTGGGTTTTATCTCATGCTAAACCATAGATCACTTGACAGCAGGCACTATTTTCGATTCGTTTCTAGAAGCCTAGCTTTTAGCATGGTGCATATCCCATTAGCCCATGTTTTATTTTTACATGGCTGCCATAACCTTGGTTGCTTGAACAATAGAAACTCATTTTCTTCTGACTCTGGACAGTATAAGTCAGAGTTCGAGATGTTGGCAGTTGACAGTGTTGGTTCCTCCCGAGAGCTATGAGGAGGTATCTGTCTCATGCCTCTCCTCTAGCTTCTGGTGGTTACCTGTCATCCTGGCATTCCTGGGCTTATTGAAACATCACTTTGGGTCCTTGCCTTCATCTTCTCATGGCACTCTCCCTGTGTGCAGCTCAGTGTCCACATTTCTTCTTTTCGTAAGGACATCCAGAGTAATGGATAAGGACCCACCCTAATGACCTCATCTTACTTTACCTAATTACATATGCAACGATCCTATTACATTTCCTAATCAGATCACATTATAAAATAATGAGGATTAGGACTGTAAACGTATGAATTGGGGAGGAGATACAATTCAATCCATCGCAGTACATGAAGATGTCTGACAAAAGCAAATGACAAGAGGTTGTAAAAATAGCATTTGAACTCATATGTCCATCAGTCATCAGGAGGAGTAGCTATAAAAACCTGGACCCAGGACCAAGGGAAAAATACAAGCTGCTCTTTGTTAGGAATTTTAGAGCCAGCAAACGTGCTAGGCTGCCTTGGTTTCATGGATGCTGGGATGACAGTCCATCCGGACAAGTGCAGATGACTTCATTACCAATAGCAGAAGCATCAATCAGAGTAGCAGTATTTGTGCAGTTCCCTAAGCCCTGATTTCCACAGGGTGACTTAAAGAGAACTAGGGTGAACTTGAGTAGGTTGCAGTTTGGGAGAACAACTCAAAGCCTAGGAAATTCAAATCTTCTATGATAGACTGTAAGCCTGCCAGACCTTTGGCCTTGAGAAAGACATTATCTTTATTATACTGGACACCAAATGAACCTGCCTTTTGCTTTGGCAGGAAAGACTATCACTGTCTTTTGAACAGAGGCAAACATTACTTCTAGACAGCACTTACGGAAATGTGAGAGACTCAAATGATAGTCTCCCAGTCGTCCTCCACCGGAAAGCAAGGAGAACATGTATCCAAAGTGCTGTATAAACCAAGCCTGGTATATCTTCCTATTTTCAGAGATTTTCCTTTTGCAAAGCAATAAAAGCTATTAAAAAAAATCTTTAACACCAAGTTTCCTTTTGCCTTTCCCCTAAGTAATTATATGCTGGTTAATATAATTTTCTGGAGTTCCAATACTCAGTGTGACTATGGGAGTATCTTGTTTAGTTTCTGTTTTTTCTCAGCTCAATTTTTCCATTAGTGTATTTAGGTAATCAGAGGCATAGAAATTTTGAGATAAATAGTACCTTCATTCCATAGCTCTAGAGACTGTGCCATCTGCATTGAAAAAGTGCTATGTATGCATATGTTAGAGAGGGTGAGGCTGACGTGAGGAACATAGCTGCAGAAAAGAGCATAAATATCTATAATCTCATTTGTAACTAAGGATTTGAAAGCACTTTTATTCCATTTCATAGACAAGGAGAAGGAAACTAAGGAGCATTAAGAGCCTTAAATGAAGAAATACCCACCTATTGACCCCTGATTTTTAAATTATACCTTATTTTATGTTCTGTGCTTACGGCTTCCCTCTTTAAGAGAGCATACAAAACATATGAGGAAAACACAGATATCCTGAAATAAACAGGATAAATCCTCTCCAGTCTAATGTTTCAGAAGAGACCTGATCTCTAGATGACAGGAGGGGACATTTAACCCTTGGTTTTAGTATCATGTACAACATAATCTTTGGGGCCTCTCTCAATATTTTCTGTATTGTCTGCAGGTCCTGATCCTTCTAAATGGTTCTCTGAAGTCGCTCAGCATGAAAAGCCCTGTCTCTTAGCATGATGTGCGCCAGTGTGCCTTTCTTTCGGGGCCTGTTGTAAACTTCCAGCTCCATCTAGGAATCTTTTTTCATAACAGATACACCCTTCCCTGAGGGGGCTTTCACTATCCACATTTGATTTCCTCAGCATTTCATAGGCACTGAGACACGTGATACTGAGATTCTAAGAATACTCGGGAGATGGGATGAGAACGAGAAAGTTGTGTTTTCCCTGCTGAAATGCAAAATGCTAAAATTCCCTTTAAAAAACTGAAATTGTAGTTTAAATCCATGGGCTTTCCCCAGAAAGCAATTTTAAAAATCGGCTTCTTAGATAAATCCTGACATCACCAGGTTCAGTCACTACCAAGAAGCGTTTCAGTGCTTCCATGAAGGGTTAAATCTCCACAGCACTATTCCGGAGGCAACCTGCTTTAACGGCCGGACTGAAATCGTAGAATACATTTTCTTCAACGAGGCATAAATTATACAGGTGCAGGGTTGCTACCAGAAAAGCTAGAGACCCCGGACCTCCACAGGAACCTGTGTCACCGTGTCGGTTCCTTCCGAAATCCCCAACCTTCTTTCTTCTTTCCGTGGCCGCCTTGGAACTGCTGCAGTTCAGAGAACCTTTCCACCCGGCTCGCCCCTGGCTGCCGATGGAAGGAAAGAAGATGAATGATTTTAATTCTTACCGCTGTGCTGCCTCGCGCCACTCTGCTGCCAGCTGGTCTCGCTGTAGCCCTGCTTAGGAGACTGGGCTCATGTGAAATGTTCACACGTGCTGACAGGAATGGCAGGAAGCCCAGGGTGGGGAAAGGTTTGCTTCTCCTGGAGTGAGATTAAGGTAGAATGGGAGGCCAGTAAGGACACAGGCCCAGGTTCTGCTCAGTCTGAGTGTCCCACACTGGCACCGAGACCAGTGGACTGATTCTTGCCCTACACAGAAGCCTGATTAAATGCTGTTTTTCTTTAAATTTCAGATTAATCCAAGGGTACAAATGATTAGGTTACATCATTTGCATTTGTGAGGTAAAGTCCGAGTTGGAGCCGAGCCCTTCGCCAGGACATGGGCTGTGGACCCTTACACGGGGCCTGTGAGGTGAGAGCACAGCCCTCCCCTCCCTCCTCCTTCCCTTCCTCCCTCTCTCCTACTGAATGTGGTTGTGATTTTTTTTTTCCTTGTGGGCATAATGTCCACACAAGAGAAATGTTATTTCTTTTTTTTAAAAAGACAACACAACTATACAGGGGCCCATGAAAGGGAGACCGTGTGTGGAATGGTGTGGAATGCCCTGATGGAAAGAACTGTCCTGGACTGGATTTTGTGAAGGGTTTTTTAGAGTTTTAGCAGAGTCCATCTCTGAAACTACAAAAACAACATCCCTGAGGATAAGTGAAAGACCCGAGGGCAGTTATAGGAGGAGAAGAAAGGTCAGAATCAGGAATAACGACGCCAGGTAACTGGACTTGCCTGGATTTTGTCTGCGACTACATTTACAGTGGTTATTTTCCAGGTCTTTAGAAACATAACTAGTTCTTTCTTCATAGCTGAGACAAACAGCGACACACCCCCACAAATGCCTTCTGAGATGCAGGAGATCCTACATGGGAATGCTGGGTGATGTAACAGGAGATCCTACATGGGAATGCTGGGTGATGTAACAGGAGATCCTACATGGGAATGCT
>NW_003852517.1:6201311-6240335 GCF_000181295.1 Otolemur garnettii
GAAAGTCCGGGGCACGTTGGGAATTCGGGGAAGGTTGTTCCTAGTAAGGAAACAGGACAGGAATCAGAAGCTGGGAACTTTTCTTTCAGATGTATAAACAGTTCCCTAAAGCAAACCTTTAAAAACTTTTGAACATCAAACTGTCAGAGCAGAGCATAGCAGGCAGAAATAATGTTCTTCTCAAGCCCAGCTCAAAAGTACTGTGTGATTTGCTTTTAGAAGTTTTTGTAAGACATCTAGCTGCACAAAGGGCATATTTCTGGGATCTCTATAAAATCCAGAGAACATGTCCTTTCAGTGTGGAGTTCAGAACCCCAAGGTCCTTTTAAACAAGCTTAACAATAACAGAACCTGGACGCCTGTCTATCGTCCGTTCATGCGTTATATGCACGAAAAGCAACATAGCACCTGAGACGCTGTTGTCAAACCTAAGAAATGCACATCACATAAAGAAAATCAAGTCTTGACCAAGAGAAACTAGCCCTAGGGAGTGAGGCTAGCGAGCTTGCGATGATACATTCAGCCAACAGAGAGAGGAGAAAAAAGAGAGAAAGATCTTGAAAATGTCCTTCTTCCTTCATGGATTTGAGACCTGATGCTCTCGCTCCTCTCCTGCCCTCTCCATTGGTGTCCCACATCCTGCCTGCCCCTACATGCCCTCTCTGGCCAATGCTTCTGCTCTTAGACAATCTGCTGGCGCCTCCTGCTCAGGTCCAGCCGTGTGCTTTTCCTTTCCTCTGCAGGATCCCTTTTCTTTCTCTCTTCATTTTTGAATGAAACATACGTGAGTGCACAGCATAAACACACAGCTGTCCCGCCATCTCTCCTGGCACTTGCCAGCGAGGGACACTCCAAATACTTGGCACAGCATGCTGAAATGTTGATATACAAACAGAAGCTCTTCACCTGCCATGCTAATTAATCGTAAACAAGTTGGTTTCAAGGTAGGAGCTCTGGTACTGATGCCTGTAGGAGAGCTTGGGATTCTCAGGTTAAAAGGCAAATAAATAAATAAATAAATAAAGCTGGAACATCATCTTCTTAGCAAAGTATCTCAAGAATGGAAGAAAAAGTATCCAACGTACTCAGTCTTACTATGAAACCAATTTATAGATTTCTTATGAAAGCTATAACCCAATTATAGCCCAAGGAGAAGGGGAAAGGAGAAAGGGAGGGGAGGGGATGGGGGAGGATGGGTGGAGGGAGAGTAATCGGTGGGACCACACCTATGGTGCCTCTTACAAGGGTACATGTGAAATTTACTAGGTGTAGAATATAAATGTCTTAACACAATAACTAAGAAAATGCTGTGAAGGCTATGTTGACCAGTCTGATGAAAACATTTCAAATTGTATATAAAACCGGCACATTGTACCCCATGATTGCATTAATATACACAGCTATGATTTGATAAAGAAAAAAAAAAGACAAAAGAAAAGAAACCCCCTTCAGATGCTAGGTGGCAGTGTTAACTCACTAACAGGCGCACACCCAAGACTTGGCAAGTCACACATATAATTTAGTTTGAGTGAGATGCACATAAAAGTGGAGAACTCAGAGAGATGGGCTAAAGCCAGAAAAAATAAGTTGCCGTGACTCTCCATCAAGGAGTTCATAAACATGGAGAGCTGAGAGTCATTTCTTTAAAAGGATTCAGCCAAAGACAGCTGATATTTTAAGTCTGCCTTGTGATTTCAGCATCAAGATTTCAAAGTAATACTGTCTTTTAAAAATATGACATTGGTACAGAGATATCCCAGATGTTTAATATTTTTCCTACTCCACTTGAATTTCTCATATGAATAAACGTGATCAGTATTCATAGCAACTGGAAAAGAACCTGAAGACCACACATCGCTCTGATCATACAGGGATCTCACGGGCTGGTTGTCTTCTCTTTCTCCATGTGATCACTGACACAGTGGTTCTTTCATTCCCAGATTTCCCTAGATAGGATCCTGGGGACATCTTTTACGCTTTCTTCTCTTTTACACAGGCATCAATTTCTAGACATGTGGATTTGCTTATCACACCGTTACTCAAATCCACACTTGCATAAGCACCTTTGTTCCTGGTTTAATTCAGTTCCTAAACTTCCTTGCTCAGATGATTGTGACAGACTACTAACTGGACAGCCTTCCTGTTGTGTCCTTCTCCACCATCTCTTAACAAGCGATGAAGAGGGGTCTTGTTAAATACAGATCTAATCTTGTAACTTTCTTCCTTACAGCTGGCACGGACATGAGTCATGTGTAAGAGAAAGTGCATACACGTTAATGGGACATATCAGGCCCTTCATGACCTGGCCTTAATTATCCCACCTTTTTATATCCAGGCTTGCTCTTTACAGCTTTTACAATCCAGACACATAATCCCTCAGAATTACCTTTATGTATAAAATTAAATCACATTTCCAGAAGCCTTTCATATTCTATTCTGTCTGCCAGGAATAGTTTCCCTTCCTTTCTCCTCCAGGTAAACACCTATTCATGTGCAAAACGCAGGGGCAAATTCCAGCCCTCTGAGCAAGTCTTTCCAGCTTCCCAGCTGTCCTCAGATACATAGACACAGTTATAGATCCACGTATTTATGTCAGACATCTCCAGTTTATGGTAACTATCTTTTTACACGTTATATCCTTCCATAAACTATGAACATCTCAAAAGCAAAGTTGCTGACTTAGTCATGTGTGACTCTCCAAAGATTCCTTCAGAAGGACTGCACGATGTCATTGTTTCAAAAAAGGGTTAGAGAATGAGCAGACGAAGAACTGTTTTCCAGTATGTTTTTGCTCACGGAAGCATCTGATTATTAGGTTGTCACAAGAATTTTACTGAGAAAAGCGTAATTGGTGACATTTTTGAGCATCAGCATAGTACATATTAGAGAGCAAACTACTTTAATGCCACAGAATTTTCCCTTTTAAAGACTATTTCCCCAGATCACATTTATTCTGGTGCCTTAATATAAAAATCTGATTATTTGAAATAAATGATCTTTGTCATCTTAAAAATTCACTTTTTTCCCTAATAGTAAATTTTCTTTTGATATTTTTCAAATATTCTGACAAGTCTTTCCTTCGTAAGACACAGAAAGCCATTTCATACAAAGTTAAGCAGAAAGGGAACAGATTGGGTTATATTAATGGAATGAATTTTGAGATAACTCACAGAATCCTTGCTTTCACTCTTTTTTTTTTTATTGAATGGTAACTATGTACATTAATGCACTTCTGGGGTACAGTGTGGGGTTTTTACATGCAATCCGAACTACTTCCATCAAACTGGTCAACACAGCCTTCATGTCATTTTCTCAGTTATTGTTTTAAAACGTTCACATTCTACTCTTAGAAAGATTCACTTGTACCCCTATAAGATAAACCTCAGAAGTGATCCCTCCAACCCTCCTCCCTCCACCCATTTCCCCCTCCCTTCTCCCTCCCCCTCCCCATATTCTTAGGCTATTTGGTTATAGCTTTCATATAACGTATTAGCAAGAAGAAAATGAGTGATCCCATCTCAGGATGGGCAAGGGATTTGAAGAGAAATTTCTCCAAAGAAGAACGGCTTTCACTCACTTAATGAATGTTTTTGAGCACTTACTGTGTATTGGTCATGTAGCAATCAACAATACAGATAAAAAGCCCTCTCTTCCCCGAAGATTATACTAATTTAGGTTTAGTTCTGTTATTCTCAACCCAGGGTGACCTTGTCCCTCAGGGGGCATTTGTCAGTGCCTGCAGACATTTTTGGTTATCTCAACTCACCAGCTTTAGTGAGTAAAGCAAGTGGCACTGCAGACATCTTACCATGGATAAGAAGGCCACCCTGACACAGAACTACCCAGCCCCAAATGTTAATGATGCTTAAGAGAACCTTAGGTGCTTAGCAGACTGCCAGGTGGAAGGAACAGTGAATATAGGCATAAGGCAGGAATAGGTTTGTCATGTTTGAGAAATAAGACACAGGCTTTAGTGATTGGAGCAGAGGAAAGGAGGGGAGAATGTAAGAGACAAAGTTAGATGTGGGCTGCAATATGATCACCAAAGGCATCGTAAGCTGCGGTAAGAACATTAGCTTCTGTCTGAGCAAGATGGAAAACCATTGATGGGCTTAGGGTTAATTTCTAACAGATCATTCTGCCTGTAGGTGAATAAAAGAGATGGAAATGGCAAAGAAAATAGTAGGAGCTTGATTATTGTAGTGATTGGGGGAAAGAATAGGATGATTAACAAACAGCAGGATGGCAACAGTTGAATAGTAGTATAAAGATAAATGCTGGCCAAGGCAGCTGGATTGCTTGAGCTCACAAGTTTGAGACCAGCTTCAGCAAAAGCAAGACCCCATCTCTACTAAAAATAGAAAAACTGAGGCAAGAGGATTGCTTGAGTCCAAGAGTTGGAAGTTGCTGTGAGCTGTGACGTCAGAGCACTCTACCTGGGGCCACAGCATGAGATTCTGTCTCAAAGAAAAAAAAGATAAATGCTGGAAGGAAGAGAAAAGCTAAGCTTCTTTTAGAGGTTTTGGTCTGAGCAACTGAAAGAATGAAGTTACATTCACTGAAATTGAAAAACTGGAAAAGACTGAAGAGATAAATTGCTCAGAAAATCCAAGTGAGACGCAATTGTCCATTGGATAAACAAGCATAGACTTCAGGGAAGACCTTTCTTTTGATGATATATATTTTGAGGTATCAACTCTATAGATATGGCCCAGATGAGATCAGCTAGCAAGTGAACATAGATAAATAAGAGAGAAGTTCTGGAGCCCCAGGAATCTTCAATAGCTAGAGATACTACAAAAATTAAGAATAAGGTCAGAAGGAAACCAAATGAAATAAGACCAGAGGGGCTCCCCAGACACCAAGAAAGATGTGTAAAAGGGACACAAAAAGCGTGTCAAGTGCCCTGGATGGACCGAGAATTTACTATTGAATTTTGCCATGTGCCGATGGCTGGTGACCAGAATATGGGCAATGTTGAGAGGAGATACAGGAACAAAGCCTGAATGAAATCATTCCATGCAGATAATATGATTTGGGTAGAAACATACATATGTGGTAAAGCCATTAATAATTTACAAAGGAGAGGAATAAAATACTCAAAGTTTACAACTGTGATTATCTTTTCTTTAAGGAAGGCAGTGAAATGTGATAGAAAATAATACAGAGGCAGGTGAAGCAGAATTGGGAATGATACTCGAAGAGAGACGTCAAGCTTGTTTATATTGTTTCATGATACAAAGTGTGGTGCACATAATTTTCTGAATGAACAAAAGGATAACAAACATACTGAAACATAAAAGAGAATAAGAGATGAGGAGAAGGAGACTCAGTGATCACAGACAACTCTTTTAGGGAGAGTGTAGAGAAATGGGCTATTGGTTAGAGGTGCTATAAAATTTTTGCCTTGCTTTTAAAAATATTACTATCCATGCTAGTGGGAATATAGAAGGGGGAACTGGAAAAGCAGGAACCAGAAAACTGGTGGAACCAGGACTTCAGGTACCAAAATAATTCTGATGCTCTGATGTTGTTAGGACTCCTATCTTTCTTTCTTTTTTTCTTTTTTTTTTTTTAGGACTCTTATCTTTCATCTCTGCCTGTCCTTGTTGGGCTTTGTGCTGTGGTAGAAAGCTTTCTCCAATTGTCAGCTACAGATTCACATCCTCCCAACTTAGTAAACACAGTATGAAGAGAGAGAAATTCCTTCTTTCAACATCTGAGTGTTAATTACAGAAGGAATTCTGATTGGTCCTGCTTGAATAGCAGTTGCTGATTGGCTAAACCTAGGTTGTACACTTCCATTATGCCTAGGCATGGCTGCTGGTAATAGAATGTATCATGATCTGGGCAGACAACTACAATACATTAACCCAGTCCACTAAACTAATGAATGATTTGAAAACCATGAAAAACCCACAACTAATGAAAACATTGCACTGGAATGTCAGATGAAGCTGGAAAAGGGAGAACGGAATTAGGGTCTGTTTTTGATAGTACGTGGCATCTTCTACCTTCCAAAATATGTATTCTATTTTGTTTCATTGTTTTCTGCAATGAGGGGGATAGAAAACTGATGTTGAGATTCCTTTTTATTAGAAACCACAGTTAATGTAAGAACAAGTCACAGCTGAAGGTAGGCATCTCAAAGAGCTGTAGGGCAATGAGGGAGATATTTGGGAATCTGAAAATGAAGAGGAAGGTGAAGATGTTTTGAAAAAATTCAGAGTATTATTTTGGGTCAGATAGAGAGAAACAAAATAATTTAAATGGAAATTTATAGCAGTCTCTAAGAAAGATAATTTTATTGAGAAAGGCAAAGTATATATGCATGTATATGTATATATAGGTGTGCACGTGTGTGTGTGTGTATGTAATGAAGAAAGAATTTTATCTAGCAATTGTTTCTGATTTGAGATTTTACATGCCATTTGGGTTTTGATTAACTATTGGCAGAAAAGCAAAAAATGATTTTCCTTTTGAAGCAGTTCAGATCTAACTCTAGAAAGTTCTCTAGAGCCACATAGTATCGTTTATCTCAGATTGAAGATAAATGCAAGTTAAGATTAACATAGATGTATAAACTTGACACAGGAAATAGGACTGATTCTGTTTTGTAAACTTTACCTTTATGTCTTGGAATCTACTTCCCAAATACTAGCGGAGCTTGCTTTAATTATTTGGGTAGACTCAAGAACCCCCACAGTGGTTCTTTCCTATCTTTGGAATTCGCCTGCTTTGCAACAGCTTAAGACATCCTGGAGACATCTTCTATACCACCCTTCATCCCTCTTTTCCCATTTTCTCCTGGCCCTATTCCTCCCAACCCCACTCTCTCCATGTGTTCATTCTCGCTAACATGTTATATGTTGTCAAACAGGAAGTTGCAACCTGGAGCAAGGGACACCTATAATGTGAGTGAAACAAGCTTGCAGTAACTAGAAAAAGAAAAGGGAAGCCCAACACCCATGGGAATGGAAATGGCTTAGTAAACTAAAACCATAACCAAGTTTGGGCTTCAAGAATGAATTGCAAATAGAAATCATTAGGTTTATATCAAGACCTGTAGATCTGACAAATGGCATTAATGATATACACAGAAGATAGATACATGCGTAAGATAAAACAATCGAATGCTTTCTGTCCTGACATATTCTGCAGCCTGGTATACTCAGATTCTCGCTACTCTCCTCCAGTGAGCTAATAATGCGCAGCTTGTATCGTAAACAATTACTATAGAACCTTCTTTTAGTGTTCCTCAACCTTTCATGTGCTTTTCTCTGAGAACACCTTCATTAAATCCAATCGCAAATATATTTTCTTGTTTAGTTTTCCGATGGCACTCTTTTTATAATAACACCAGATTACTCAGTGTTGGGTTGGGGGCGGAGAAATGAAACAAGAAAGAAAAAGGTCACAAATTTTAAGCCATGTGGGTATTTTATTGTTATTTTTGAAGTGTGTTTAGCACAGAGACAAATTGTACATTTACTGCAAGTCACCAGGACCTAACGAGCTCCTAATGTGTCCCATACTTCAAGGTTTTTCAGAACAGGCCAGTAACTTAGCAACCACAGCTAAACCTTGACAGCAATAATCATTATTTGTGTTGCAGCTTCAGGCTTCCCCACTGTATGTTTCTTTTTTCTTTTTTCCTCCCTGTTGTGTTTTATTTAAAACGACCCCAGAACAAGGACGAGTAGCCTAGGAAGGGAGAATTTCCCGCCTGTTGCTTGAGGTCACAAACGGCCTGACAGGGGCATAGGCGTGGAGATAAGAATTACTTTTCCCTGAGATGTTAAGGAATGAGAAAGCTCTATTTGTGGTCATATCAGGTAAATGACAGGATACGTTGACATCTAATCCAAATCAATAGGTTCTTGCATCTATGAACCTTTGCAGTTTTGAGAATTTGCAAATCAACATGAAATTCTTTGATATATAACACATTTTAATGTTGCTGAGACACAAATTTGTGAAATAAACTGATCAACAGACACAAGGTGCTTGGACAGTGAGTGAAGCACCTAGATGATGATGCTTAGATGATGACAACCTAGATGATGACAACCTAGGATCTGTATTGCAGTCTGCCTCAGTTGTTTTCTACTGGAGTATTAAATAAGGAATTATATCATTATGAATGAATGGTCCTCCTCTCCATAATTCCTCAAAAAATAAAACTGATTAACCAACCAACCAAACAGACAAACAAAAAACCCCATCTCATGAAGATGATGGATGAAAATATTTAAGTTAGTATTGATGTCCAAACAGAAAATAAATTTGTATTGGATAAACCATAAAGAGTATGGAGCTTCTTTTATTTAATTGCAGAATTTCAGGGGGTACACATTTTATTGACATACTTTGTTTTTGTAGAGATTGAGTCAAAGTTTTAAGTGTGCCCTTCACTCAGATAGTGAGCACTGTATGCCAATAGGGGTGAATTTACCCCTTGCCCTTTTTCTTCCCCCCTTGATTCTCATTGAAATTTACTTCCATATGTGCACTTGAGTATTGATCAATTACTTCCAAGTAGGTACTGAGTACATGTGTTTGTTTCTACATTCTTGGGGTGTTTCCCATAGAAGAATGATTTCCAGTTCCATCCAGGTTGTCACAAGACACTAGATCACTTATTTTTTGGCTGAGTACTCTACCATAGTATGCATATACAACATTTTATTAATCCACTTTTGTATTGGTGGGCACTTGGATTGTTTCCACATCTTTGGGATTGCAAATTGTGCTACTATAAACATTTGAGTGCAGGTGTCCTTTTCATAAAGTGACCTTTACTTCCTGTGGGTATATGCCCAGCAGAAAGATTTCTAGATCAAATGGTAGGTCTCCTTTCAGTTCTTTCAGGTATCCCATAAAGTTTCTTAGAGGTTTTACTAGTTTGCAGTCCTACCAGCAGTATGTAAGAGTTCATTTCTCTCTGCAGCCACACCAGCATTTCTTGTTTTCTATTTTTTAATATAATAGAATTTATTTACCTTTTAAGAATAGATATAAACTAAGAAATAATTCTTTTAATTTCTTGGTCTGACAAAATCTAAACAGAGACTTAAGATAATAACACATTCTCTTTTCTGTTTTTAGAGCTTTATTGACTGGCACTGTGTGGGCTATAAGACATCCTGTGGTTTTAGAAATAGGTCTACTTAGGAAACATTCTTACCATTGTTACAATCTCTGTAATAGCAATGATCTAGCAAAGCTTCCTACAAGTGGTGTAACTTCTATTTCTGCAGAAACCATGAAAACCCTAGTAGATCCTTGAGCAGAATCCTTTAAGAATCTCCACACTTGGGTGGCTCCTATGGCTCAATGAGTAGGGTGCTGGCCCCATATACCGAGGGTGGTGGATTCAAACCTGGCCCCAGCCAAACTGGAAAAACAAAAAAAAATAGCTGGGCGTTGTGGTGGGCACTTGTAGTCCCAGCTTCTCAGGAGGCTTAGGAAAGAGAATCTCCTAAGCCCAAGATTTGGAGGGCAACAAAGTGAGACACTGTCTCAAAAAAAAAAAAAAAAGAAAGAAAGAAAAAGAAAACTCCATACTTTATCTCCATGTGGAAATGAAAATCAAAATGCAAATCTGATTCTGCAGATTCTCATGTAAAATAAGCTTTGATGAATGCTAGCATCTGATCTTCCTATGAATATATATTTGAGGTAATCACTTTACTGTTATGTAATTATTTTTACAAGTAATAGAAGACAATAAAAGAGATTCTTTTCTCATTCTGGACATAATAAACATTTGTATGTTGTGGAAATAATGAATGGAAGCTTAGCTCAAACAATGCATTAGAACATAGTGGACAGTTAGAGAACAAGGAAGAGTCGAGAAGAAGCTTAGACCAAGCTACAAACACAAAATATATATCTCGGGTGAAACAGAAGAGAGAAGTTAGATAAAATGAGAAAATGTAGACTTCACAGAATGCTTTCAGAGTGCCAGATCTGGACCTTTGCATAACTTAAAAATTAGACATTGATATATAGACTGAGGGATCTCAGCTACAACTGCCCTGAAATCTGAGCAAACATTTGCTCTTTCTTTTCCATACCTACTTAATGGGCTAAGAAAATATTGTTTATGTCCTTGAAAAGAAGCCATTTTACACAACTCTGGGCAGTCATCATTGCCATTTCAGTCTATGTAAATGTCTGTGTACTGCATGACTCTGTGGGGTGCTGTTCACACGCTAAACCTGGTCACTTCTGGAATGGGCAAATGGGTGGTGCAGGCAAAAGGATTCTTAGGCAAATATTTCTGTCTCAATGTATAAAATGGACTGTTGCCACAATTTATTATGAGAAAGGGTTGGAGAGTTGGATGTATATCTGATGGTGAGGAGCAACTACGAAGCTTCACATTCCTAAAGCAATGGACATGTTAAAGAGCTCCTAGCTCTCTGTCCATGACCTCAAAAGCAACACTAAGCTGCCATATAGAAAGGAAGAGAACAACTAAAGGGCATAGGAGAGTCTGATGAAGGGACAAGACACTGGGAACTTGAAACAGAGTTGCATAATAATAAACCTGGCATGGTTGTTCTCACAGTTATCATCCCCCCAACTAGGATCTGAGAATAGAATTGATAGCAATATATGGTGCCAGTGGAGACAGAGAGAGAGGAAGCTGGAAGTATTCAAATTTTTGAATTTATTTTAATTTACCTACATTTAGCCCACATAAAAACTATTCAGAGTTCCATAGCTAAGATATTTAGTGTTCTCCAATTTGGGATGTTGCGGCCTGCAGGGCGGGAAGAACACCCACACAAATGGTACAGAAAAATATTTCATCTATCTTCTTTCCTTTTCTTTTGTTCAGAGCAATTCTAAGAAAATAGAAATATACCTTTCTCTCTTCTGTATTTACTGAATAATGTAACAGAAGTGCCCCAAAGATATTGTTTAATTTTTATGAGGTGAAATAAATATATCTATCATGGAGTTAAAGAGATTTTCTTAGGTTACCATACCTAAGTTATTGGGGGAGAATGGGATTGATTTCACATGTAATACTCTTAGGACAATACTCAAATTACATTCAGTTAAGAAGGAAAACTAAATGTGTGTACATGTGATTTGTTTATGAATAGACTCCTATTTTATATTAATACTTTTGATTTTCATTAGTTTGAGAGTAGATATCTTAAAGAAATCAAGTGATAACTCAAAGTTAAGGTAATGCTGTGTTTCTATTGACTCCAAAATAACATTTAAAATGTGCATTGAATAAATAGTTATTCAATGCTAATAGTTAAACAGTAATTCATAGTAATGAAACAATACAATGGCTTAACTAGGAATATTTTTCACAGTACTATATGGCAACATACTCTTTACCTGGGTGGCAACATGATGTGGTCTGCCCTGGCCATTTGCTTATTTGTACTCATATTTACTTGCTCTATTTTAGCCCCATTCCACAGCACACAGTTCTGACAATGAAGTTCATGAACTTGCCACCAAACCCTCACGTTGGCAGCCCTGTACAAACAACTCAGTAAGGTTTCATAACCTTAGCATATCAAAGTCTCACAAGTGAGTTCATATCGATGTGTGGTGGTGTCCTGCTGAGTGGCATTTATTATTGTTGTATGTTTCTATGTGCTGTTACAAGAATGTCAGAGCTTGAACTGGAACAATGAACAAACATCTGTGAATGTCTTGTTAAACTTGGCAAGAGTGGAAGTGGAATCAGGGACACATTAACCCACGTTTATGGGGATAATGCCATGAAGAAAATGACAGTGTACAAATAGATTAAAATTTTTTTTTGAGGGGAGAAAGTATCATTAGTAGAGAGGGGTCAAAGTAGCCAATAACAAACAAAACTGACAAAAACATTTTAAAAATTCACCATATTGTGCATCCAAATAGTCAGCTGACTACCAGCAGCATACCAGACCAAGGAACCATCAATAGAGAAGCAAGAAAAATCTTAACTAAAGTGCTTCACCAACCATTTGTGGTTCTTCATCACAATGCGCCAGCTCTCCCAGCACTGTCTATGAGGGAATTTTTAGCCAGTAAACTAATAACAATCTTGGAAAACCCTCCCTATTCACTTGATCTGGCCTCCAGTGACTTTTTTCTTTACCCAAAGACAAAGGAAATATTGAAACAAAGACATTTTGATGACATTCAGGACATCAAGGGTAATATGATGACAGTTCTGTTGGCCATTCCAGAAAAGGAGTTCTAAAATTACTTTGAGAGTTGGATGAGGCACTGGATTGGTGCATAGCTTCTCAGGGGAGGACTTTGAAGGTGAACACAGTGATATTCAGCAGTGAGGCATGTAGTGCTTTTTCTAGAATGAAAAAGTCTTAATTATCAGACTTCATACTTCCTGAGCCCTTTGGTTTCTGATTTCTTATAGATTTTGCAAAAGAGGGGGACTGACTTATAGAAGACTGGAAGGCAAGGGGAGGAAAAAAGCCAGAGCATTTCTTTATATCTCTGCCTGCTTTACACAATTCCTCAGGTAGCTGTTCTATGTCCTATTAGACAACTGCTCCTCTGTGGGCCCAACTGCTCCAGAACAGGTAAGTAGAATTTCCAGCTTCTGCCAGGAGCTGAGCTCCCACAGTACAGTCTCTCCGTTAGTCCATGAACCTCAAAGGGAGTAGCCATATCTTGCTTATGACATTCTCTAAGCAGCTTTAAAATCATCTCTTCTAAACCTTGGCTTTTCTGTTTCCAGTATAATCAATTCTTTCCATTCGAAATATCAGAATGGTTTCTATTTTCTGATTAGACCCTGAATATTATATGTGTGTAATGAAAAGACCACAGCTTGTAGAGAAGAAAAAAAAATGATAAGTTTAAATCTTTCCATTAACTAGCTAAGTGATTGTGGGGGTAAGTTATTTCATCTCTTTAGCTAAAATTATTAGAATAATACTACTTACATTGCAAGATGTTTCTAAAGATCAAATGAGAAAGCACATGTGAAATGGTGCCTGGCACATGGTAAGTATCCAATAAACGTTAATTCCTTTCCTTTATTTTCATGAACTACTCAGGAAGGAAAAAAAAAAAAAGCACACTCTGAAAGAAATTATGAAACAATATAAAAACGATAATAACATACAAGGATACAAGAAATTACTATGTAGAGCATAATCACTTACTTTAATTAATTCATAGCCCTAACAAAGATCATGAAATTTCCCCCATGCTATGGAACTTTCCTTGTTAGTCTTCCAGGGCTATTATAACAAAAACACCACAGTCTGTGTGTTTTAAAAAAAACATAGTTCATTTTCTGAGAGTTGTGAAGGCCAGAATTCCATGGTCAGGGTGCCAACTGATTCTGCTTCTGGTGAGGGCCCTGTTCCTGGTATCCGCCTCCTTACTGTGTCCTCCCAGGGTCTTTCCTGGGTATGCACATGCAGAGAGGGATACAGGGGGAACAAGCCCTTTGGAGTTTCTTCTTACAAGACATTAATGTTGTTGGATCAGGACCCCACCCTTATTAGTTTATTTAACCTTAATTACTTTCTTAAAGCCCCCATCTCCAAATATAACCACACTGGACTTAAGGTTTTAAGATTGACTATGGAGGGAACACAGACAATCAGTCCATAATACCTCCCTGATGCACTTTTATGGTGTTAGGAATGGAGGCATCTTTTCTTCTTTAAAACAACCAACAAATCTAGTTTGCAATAAGATTTTGCCAATATTTCTTAACTTAAAATGTTCAGTGCATATTTTTATTTATTTTTAGATTCCACAATACTAATGTATTCTATTTATAATTCCCAAAAGTTCATATCTATGTCTGCTAATGTAACTTTGCTCTATTCTCCAGAGTCATTTTTATGTTAGGGATGCATTTCAGTTTGAAAAAGGAAAAGATGTTTTGACTTTTGGGTGAAATTAACTTTCTGCTTTGCAACAACATAGAAATGACTCAATAAAACTCAGATATCTTCCCTTTTAAAATGATTTCTTGACCTAGAGGGGCTTCAAGATGGCTGATTAGAAGCATTTCATGCCTGTTTCCTTCACTTAGAAGAACCAAAATCGTACAGTCAGTCAGACTTTGAATACATTATCCAAGAGAGTGCTGGAATTCCACAGAGAGGTGACAGGAAACACCAAAGTTGAGGAAGGAGAGGGAAGAGAAATAGCCTGCTTGATCAGAATCTGCTGGGAGCTGGGAGTAATGTTCTAACACCGAAAAAAGAGAAAAAAGATAACTGAAAGACTTCAGCAGCGAACATCCCCACTGTGGAAACATGCAGTTCTGCCCACAAGAGAAACCTATGACCCTCCTAATCTCTGAAAATAATAGAGAGATAGTGGAAGACAGTGGGAGGAAACTGCTCCAGGGACGGAGGGGGTGTTGGTCTATTTGCTCTTCTGTGACCTAAGTGACTTCAGCAGGTGCCATTTTCAACCCAGCCTGTGGCAAACTCCATGCTGTACTGAGGCCTTGAGTCCTGAAGCATAAGGGAAACTTGAGCTGTCACTACTGGAACTTGGGAACAAATAGGAGTACCCTACAGCTAGGGTTGAGAAGAGATTGAGGCATGAGCTACAGCTGTCGGTAACAGCATGCAAGTACCACCGGGACTGAGACTGGGATATAAGTAGTATGCCAGTTGTCACTGAGACTTGCTCCCAAGCTGACTCCTGAAGCTGAGACTAGGGTGTGAGCTAGGTGTGGAATACCATTACCAGGGATGGGAGGCAAGGCCCTCCAGGACTGGGGCATGTGAAGGATGTGAAATCCCTGATTGCCAGCTCAGGCTGTGGCTACTCAGGCCAGCCCACCTCTCTAGTTGCAGTGCCTCAGCATGAGTGCTACTGCTCCTCACCTGAACACTTCACCTGGGGCCTGAGGATAGCTCACTCCCACCCACCATAGCTGCTACCATCTGTCACCATTGGGAAGCCTGAGTACAAGACCACCCGACGTGTTCTCACCACCACTTCCTTAGAGTACATAGCCCAGGGTCTTAAGGATTTGGACACCCTAGCCCTCCTCCTGGGGGCCAGAGGTGGGGCCTAAACCTGACCACTATTACCTCAGCTATGCCACCCTGAAAGTGCCACCTATGGGCCTGGAGACTGGACTGCCCAGACTATCAGAGCCACTGCAAACATCAACACATACAGCTTAGGGCCTAGGTAATCAATCTGATACTGCTAAAGCCACTTCCCATGCCATTTCAGGGGTCCAAGGACCCCAAAGCCTATCAGCCTATCCTGATTCACCATTGTTATTATTGGCATCTGAGTAAGCCATCTGGATCCCCGAGAATTAGCAAACTGGTAACTGTAAACAGAAGCATAAGCATATATCACACTGAAGCAAAAAGGCAGACTCAGCCCACCACTAACACTCTTGGGACCTGAAGACTGGGCTAACTATCATCCCAGTCCCCAGAAAAACCTTACAGTCTCCACTAATAACTGCACCCTAACCCACTAAGGAAATTACAAATAACACTACTGCTATTTACAGACAAAGAAATCATAGGAAGACCATGATATAGCATGTACCCAGAATGTGCCAATGTGCCCTACTCAACTGACACCACAGATATATCTTTAGAGGAAAATTCTGCCTTATGAAAGTAAGTTCAAAAATAGGAAAAGTTGACTGATACTACAGATACACAAATATCAATGTAAGGACACAGGAAACATGAAAAATCAGGGAATTATGGGACCTCCAAAGAAATACAATAATTCTCTTAACAAAAAAAGAAATTTTCAAAATCTCAGATAAAGAATTTAACGATTTTTTTGGGGGGGAGTGGTGCCTGTAGCTAAAAGGAGTAGGGCGCCAGCCCCATATACAGGACATGTCGGGTTCAAACCCAGCCCTGGCCCAAAAAAAAAAAAAAAAAAATGCAAAAAAACAAAACAAAAAAAATGATTTTTTTTAAGGGTTGGTGAGATATAAGAGGAAAGCAATACAAAGAAATCAGATAAACAATTTAGGATATGAATGAGAAACTTACTATAGATACAGATTTTTTTTTTTTTTTTGAAGAACCAAATAGAAATTCTGGAGCTGAAGAATTCATTGAAGGACATACAAAATATACGTGAAAACCTCAATAATAGACTAGATCAGGCAGAAGAAAGAATCTCAGAACTTGAAGATCATTCTTTTAAAATAATCTAGTCAGATAAAAACAATGAAACAAAGTATGAGGAAAGCTTTGTGACATTTGGGATGACATAAAACAAGCAATTTTCAAATTATCAGTATCCCTAAGAGTGAAGAGACAAAGATTAGAAAACCAATTTAATGAAATAATAAATGAAAAATTTCCAACTCTAGTAAGAGATTTAGAAATTTAGATACAGAAAGCTCATTGATCCCTAAGCAAACACAATACAATATGATCTTTTTAATATCAGATTATAGTTAGACTGTCTAACATCACAGTGAAAGAATGAGTCCCAAAAACAGAAAGAAAAAAGCATCTAGTCATTCATAAAGGAAATCCCCCATCTGATTAACAGTGAATTTCTCAGCAGAAACCTTACAGGCCAGAAGGGAATGAAAATGTTTATTTAAAGTGCTCAGAGGAAAAAAAAAAAATACCAGCAAAATTATCCTTCATAATGAAGAAGAAATAGTCTATTTCATATCAGACAAAATAGACTTTATTTCAAGACAAGTTAAAAAAAGACAAAGCATATTATTATGTAATGATAAAAGGATCAATTCAGGAAGAGGATATAACAATTCTAAATATCTATGTACCCAACACTGGAGCACCAAGATTCATAAAGAAAATAATATTAGAACTCTCTCTAAAGATAGAAATAGACTGTAATATTAATACAATAACAGTAGAGAATTTCAACATCTCACTCAGCATTAGGCCAATCTTCTAGACAAGAAATTAACAAGATAGCATTGGATTTAAACTGGACTTTAACCCAAATGAGCTAACAGACATTTACACAACATTCTATCTAACCACTGTAGAATATACATTATTTACCAGCACATGGAACATTCTTCAGGACAATCCATATGTCAGACCACAAAATAAGTCTCCAATTGTGTAAAAATTAAAATCATCAAATATCTTCTCAGACTACAATGGAGTGAAATTAGAAATCAATACTAATAGAAACTTCGGAAACTATACAAATACATGGAAATTAAACTACATGCTCTTAAATGACCTTTGGGTCAATGAAGAAATTTAGATGGAAATCAAAAAATTTCTTGAAATATCACAGTAGAAACACAACAAACCAAAACCTATGAGATACAGTAAAAGCAATGTTCAGGGAGAAATTTACAGCAATAAATGCCTACATTAGAAAAATAGAAAGATGACAAATTAACAGTTTTACAATATACCTCAAGGATCTAGATGAGCAAGGACAAGCTAAACACAAAATGAATAGAAGAAGAAATAATAAAGATCAGAAAAGGACTAAATAAAATAGAAACTGAAAAAAAAGTGATCAACGAAACTTGGCCTTTGAAAAGATACACCAAATTCATAAACTGCTAACTGGACTAACCAGGAAAATAACAGAGAAGTTCCAAATAAGCAAAATCAGAAATAAAAAAGGAGATATTACAACTGATATCAGAGAAATACAAAAGATCATTAAAGAATATTATGAACTATGCAATGACAACTAGAAAACCTAGAGGTAATGGAAAAATTTCTGGAAACATACAACCTAAAATTGAATCTGGAAGAAATAGAAAACCTGAACTGATTAATAGCTAGTAGCAAGATAAAAGCAGTAACAAAACATCCCCTAACAAAGAAAAGCCTATGATCAGATGGATTCACAGATAAAGTCTACCAAAAGCACAAAGAAGAATTAATACAATTCCTCTTTAAACTATTCCAGAAAATTGAAGAAGAGGGAATTCTCCCTGATTCTATGATTTATACAAGGGATGCCAGGATGAATCAATATATGCAAATCAATAAATGTGATACATAACATTAACAGAACGAAAAACAAAAACCATATGTCACCTCGATAGACACAGAAAAAGCATTAGATAAAAATTCAGCATCCCTGCATAATAAAACCTCTCAAAAAAACTAGGAATAGAAGTAACATACTTCAAAATAATGAAGGCCTTATATGTGGTATGAGAAACCCACAGCCAATATCACATCAAATGGGGAGAAGTTAAATGCCTTTCTTTTAAGAACTGGAACAAGCCAAAGATGCCCATTTATACTGCTCCTATTCAACACACTACTGGAAGGCCTAGACAGAAAAATCAGGCAAAAGAAATAAAAGGCATACAAACTTGAAAAGAGGAAGTCAAATTATCTCTTCTTGCTGATAATATGATCTTATGTCTCAAAAGTCCTAAAGACTCTATACCAAAAAGCTTATAAATCTGATACATGAATTCAATAAAGTTTCAGGATACAGAACCAATATACTAAAATCAATAGTATTTCTATACACTAATAATGATAGAGTCAAGAAAGAAATCAAGAAGGCAATTCCATTTATAATAGCTGAAAAATAATATACCTAGAAATAAATATAACCAATGAGGTGAAAGATCTCTATTAAGGAAAATTATAAAGCACTGATGAAATGTAACATAAGCAAATTGAAAAACATCTTATGCTCATTTATTAGAAGAATTAATATCATTAATGACCATATTACCCTAAGCAATAGGGTAAGCAATACCCTTAAGCAATAAACAGATTCAAAGTAATCTCTATCAAACTATCAATGTCTTTCTTCACAGAATTAGAAAAAAAAATCCAGCAATTCACCTGAAAGTAAAAAAGACCCTAAATAGCCAAAATAATCCTTAGAAAAAGAACAAGAAAAAGAACAAATATATTATAAGGCTACAGTAGCCAAAACAGCATGATATTGGTATAAAAACAGACAGCTAAAGCAATGGAACTAAGTACAGAACCCAGCAATAAAGCCACATATTTACAGCAATTGATCTTGGATAAAGCTGGTTAGAAATTACTCTGGGAAAAGACTACTTCTTGAATAAATGGTGCTGGAAAAATTGGATAGCCAAGTGAAATAAAATGAAGTTTGACCCTTATCTCTCAGCATTTAGAAAAATCAACTCAAAATGGATTAAAGACCTAAATGTAAGCCATGTCACTAGATGTAAACCCAGGAGAAACTCTCCTAGACATTGGTCAAGGCAAAGAATGTATAACTAAGATCTCAAAAGCACAGGCAACAAAAACAAAAATAGACAAATGGGATTTAATTAAACTAAAAAGCTTGTGCACAGCAAAATAAATAATCAACTGAGTGAAGAGACAACCTGCTGAATGGGAAAAATATCTGTGAACTATTCATCCAACAGGGGATTGAATCCACAGTATACAAGCAATTTAAACAACACAACAGGAAAAAAAAATAACAAATAACCTCACTAAAAAGTGAGCCAAGACAATGCAAGATTGGAAAACCAAACACCACATGTCCTTACTTATATGTGGGAGCTATGCTACAGGGCCATACAGGATGTAACAGTGGACATTTGGAGACTCAGAGTGGGAAGAGTGGGAAGTGGGTAAAGGAAAAAATTACTGCCTATCAGGTGGAATGCACATGATTTGGGTGATGGGCAAACTGAAAACCCAGACATTACCACTATATAATTCATCCATGTAACCAAAAACCACTTGTACCTTAAATCTATCAAAATATATGTATAGAGAAAACCAGGTTTAAAAATGGACGAAGAAACAACAGTGGGCTAAGCACATTGATATTGTTTGCTTATTTGTCTTCTCCAAATCCCATGTTGAAATCTGATCTCTAGTGTTGAAGGTGGGGCTATGTGGGAGGTGTTTTGGTCATGAGGTGGATCCCTCATGAATGGCTTGGGGCCCTCTTCATAGTAATCAGTTCTTGCTCTATCAGCTCACAAAAAATACTAGTTATTTAAAATGTGTTGCCTTCTCTCTTTCTTGCTCCTGCTCTCCCAGGTGACACACTCCCTTCACCTTTCACCTTGGTTGGAAGTTCCCTGAAACCTTCACCACAAGCAGATGCTGGCACCATGTTTCTTGTACAGTCTGCAGAACCATAAGCCAATAACCTCTTTTCTTTATAAATTACCTAGTCTCAGACATTACTTCATAGCAATGCAAAATTAACTAATCTAGCCAAGAATAGACACTTCTCAAAAGAAAACATACAAATTGCCAACAAATACATGAAAAAAAATGCTCAGCATCTCTTTTTATCAGAAAAATTCAAATAATAAACCACAATGAGTTACCATTTTTCCCCAGTCAGAATGGCTATTATTAAAAAGACCAAAAATAACAGAGGTTAGTGAGGATGTAGAGAATATAGAACTCAACACTGTTGTTGGGAATGTAGACTTGTCTAGCCACTATGGAAAAATGTGGAGACTTCTTAGAAAACTAAAAATAGAATCATACTTTGATTCAGCCATTTCACTACCCAAAAATATCAATGTATGAAAGAACTACCTGAATTCATGTTTATTACAGTACTAATGACAATAGCAAAGGTATAGAATCAACCACTAAGTGTTCATGAGTGGATGGATAAATAAAGAAAATGTGTGATATACACATAATGGAACACTATTCAACCATAAAAAGAATGAAATCATGTTATTTGTAAAAACATAGATGGAACTGAAGGTCATTACCTTAAGTGAAATAAGCCAGCCAAAAAAGATAAATATATGTTCTCACTTACATGTGGGGGGCTAAAAGCTTTGATTCCATGTAGGTAGAGAGTGGAAATATAGATAGTATAGTTTAGGAAGGGCAAGTGAAGAAGAAGAAGAGAAGTTGGTTAAAGGACAGAAATGTACAGTAAATAAGGAGTAATTAATTAAATATTTTATTACAGAGTATATGACTAAACTATATCCCACCTTTAGCAGTTAAAAAAAAAATGAATCCGAGCCCTAAAAGTACATCTTACAAAATATAACAGAGCCTCAGAATGTTCCATTACCTTCAATAAAGTAAATCCATTTCTATGAATACAACCTAAGGAATTATGGATTGTGATCTATATATTAAGATGTTCATCATCTCATTATCTATAATAATGAAAGATTAGAAGACACAAAATGTTCTACAGAAGGGGAATTGTTTAATTGGAGGTATATCCATTCATTATATACCCAACACCATTTGGGCAATCCCACAGACTGGGTGGGTTTGGAACAACAAAACTTACTTCTGACAGTTCTGGACTTGATCTCTCATAGTCAGAGGTCTGTAGACCAGCATGTTTGGGATCTGGTGAGGACCCTGTTCCAGGGTGCAGGCTACAGTTTTCCCAATTCATCTTCACATACAGGAGTGGGGAGCCCTTCAGGCTCCCTTTAATAAGGCCACAAATTTCACTCACAGGAATTTAATTCTAATGACATGATTTCCTCCCAAAGACCCCCACATCCTACTATCCTAATATCTTGAGTGCTAGGATTATTTCAACACATGAACTGGGGGGGGGGGTGGAGAGACAAAAATTCAGTCCACCAAACTGTTCATTAGCAATTAAATTGATAATTAAAATGAAATGATGAAGTAATAAAACTTATACTTAACAAATAGCAGAGGGCCAGGTGCTCTTATCTTTTTCCATGAAGCTTCTTTATTTTTCTCTCATTTTATGCCCTTTTCAACTATAGCTAGGAGATCACACTGATGTTTTCAAAATCTAGAGGTAATTTACTGGAATCATGAAATTACGAGTTGGTTTCTATTCCCATTTCCGCAGGGTAACACTGTTCCTCCTAGGGACAGGGATTCATGTATAGAAAATGTGTGAACATCACTCCCTAACACTTCCATTCAGCCCTTTCTCCAATGCTCCCAGCTTCCTCAAAACTGTGGGGGTGGCACCTAACCCTTTAAAATTGAAAGGATATTAAAAATCTTTTTCTTAACTTAGCCTTCTTTTTCTCTCAAGTTTAAGATATCAAAAAGTGCCTTCCCCAGGTTAGGATTCACAGTCTTCTACATCAGAAGGCAGGGAGTCCTATAGTTAAATACATGAACTTCAGCTTTAGATGCTGTGGCTCAGCCCTCAACTCTGTTATCTTCCTACCAGTAAAGATATTCAACTTCTCTCTGCTGAGTTTTCTGTTCTGCAGCCTGGTTTGCTGTGATGATTCAATGAATATGTATGTCACTTAGAGCCATGTCTGGCAAATAACACTCAATAAATGTTTGCCACTACTATTAATCATTATTACTATATGAAAGAGTGTCAGGACCTCTGTGTATCTTCTTTCTAAGAATTGAGTATTATTCTAGTAGTATTTTGTGTATTGAGCAAAGGACCAATACTCCATTGCAATCAAAGGACACATTTCATGAGTAGAAGAAAATTTAGAAAATATTTAACACAAGTCCTTTTTTTGAAAAGGTGTTTAGAGAATTCACTTTGAGTAGGGTGTAGAGTCAGTTTTCAGCAAATTGGAATAATGATCAGGAACTCTGGCATCCCATGACTTATTACACCGGGACATCAGACACCCCTGATGACAATACAATCCCCAAAAAGGCTGGAGAGGGGCACTGCGGAAACAGATGAGGCAAAATAGGGAGAAGACTCACAGCACACCACTACAAAATTTGAGGTGAATGAGACAATCTCCCATTTCGTTTCAAACTGTTGTCAGTTTCAACAAGCAAAGCTGCTAGGCTAAGTGCAATGGACACCTGTTCCTCGTTGAGAAAATATTTTAAACATCAGATGTAAATTAAAATGTTTCACATATTTCAAATAGGGTATAATTCATAAAACTGTTTACATGTTGCAATGAAATAAAATCTTAGCTAGGCAAATTTGACTTGTTACTTAACAAACATCTCTGAGTAAATTTGGTTTGAGGTATAGCTCAATGCTTATTTTCTAATTATCCCTGAGCTCGGCTGTATGCTGGAATGACTCAGTTTTTGCTTTAGGTCTGGTCTTCACAATCCTTTCTCGCCTTTTGTACATAGGTAACAGTTTATACAAGATGAAGGTCTGATGTTTTATCACAAAATCAAAATTCTAAACCTTAAATCATGAAGACACTGTGGGTTAGATTATTCTTAATGCTTGTGAAGCCTTGAAATAGTTTAGGGAATTTTATTATGCATTTCAAACTGCATATTTAATATTTCCATCCATGAAATGGTAATAGAGAGTTTATTCCCAAACTTGCAAATGAAACTCAGGAAGGTTCAGGGAGGGCAGCACTCTGGAGGATGGTATTTGAATTCAAAATTACTTTGTTAAATTGGAAAGGTAATCAGAAATCAACAAAATGAAGCTTTTCGGGGACCAGCAGAAGTCCTGATGAGAAAAAATAAAAGTGGCACAATTGCAGATATGGGAATTCTGCAGGAAAATGCCCTGTACTCAATTCAGCAGATCACATATAAGTATAAATTAGGACAAGAACTAATTAGGCCTACTTTTTTTTTTAATCTCTTACAAAGAGTACTAGAAGGCATGAATTACTGCCCTCGAGGCTAATGTAGTCCTTCGTTCTTTCCGTTTCTTCCCTACCCTCTTGCTCCTCCTGTGTCTACCTGTGTCTTCTGCAGTTTTTTAAGGTCTTTCTGTTACTTATGGTGCTCACTTTGGTGGTCCTGATTCTCACAGCAAAAGGGCTAAAGACAGACCTACAGTCACTGTAACATCAGTGTTCTCACTCAGGCTGATGGAGGCACAGAGGCACTGGGGGTGGCGTAACATGGCTTTACCCAGCTTGGGGGCAGCTCGGGAGCTATGTTACATAAGAGGCCCTCCCTTACTCAGTTCCTTGCAGTTGGGGAGCTGAACTACATAGAAAGGTCACATCTAGGATCTGCCACCTGCCATCTGCACAAAGGGAAGGTCGTGTACACCTTGATACCCAAAGGAACAACATTGGCAGCTTGCCAAGCAGCAGCTACTGAGAATGACATCTCTGTGCAGGGGTGGCAGTCTAGAAACCATGGTGTCTCCCAGCAAGGTCAGGTGTGAGAAAGCACAGTAAGATTTATCTCATCCCACACCCAAGACTTTGGGTGAGAAAACCCAAATATCTTTGTCTCTGCAGTCATCCTGAACTTCAGCTGGAAATGAGGTGGGAGTAACTCTATACTGAGTGTTGAGAATCCTCCTAGTTCCTGGAACCTTGGATAAGTGTTAACTAAACATATTTTAGCATGATTCCCTAGGTGGTACTAATGTCTTCCCCTCTGGAATCTCAATAGAGGCCCCAGGAATTCATGCAAAGAGGGGGAGAAAGAGTAGGAAAAGAGGCATAATTCCCTGGTAATTAAATATACATCCAGGATTACCTGTGGCCCGGAAGAGACCCTGGGTTGTACCATTTTCCACACGCCTAGACATGGGAGTTGAAGAACATTCTCTTTAGTAAAGGTATATCATCAATGGAAAAGTAAGCGTCCTATGTACTCAATGCTAATTTGGAACTAATAGGTAAACAACTATAGGCTCATGTGAGAGGAAAAAAACAAATTAAATTCGAATAGAGGAGAGAGGGGATGGGGGGGTTGGTAAGCTCCCACCTAATCAATATACAATATAGGGGTATATGGCACAGCTCCTGCGTGAAGGATTCAGCTACAACTCCACTCTGACTCTACCTAACAAATGCAAACAATGTAACCCAATATTATGTACCTTACAGTGACACAGAATTTTAAAAAATGGTGCTCCACAGCCTCAATATTATTTTATATATGTATATTTTTATTCTTTAATCAGTCTAGTAGTTGTGAAATAGTGTTTGATTGGTGTTTCAATTTAGATTCTTCACTGCATTTTCAGGATGACTAATGGTGTTAAGTACCCATTCACATGCTTATTAGCCATTCATATGTTTCCTTTGTAAATTGTCTGTTCAATTCTTTTGCCCATTTTTAATTAGATTGTCTTTTTCTTATTGATTTTTAGAAGTCCTTTATATATTCTTGATACAATTTAATTGTTAGATACTCATTTTGAATATTTTCTGCCAGGCTGTGAATTGCTTATACATTTTCTTAATTGTATCTTTTTGACGAGCAGATGTTTTTAATTTTGATGATCTCCAATTTATCTAGTCTTTTTTTTTCTATTATGGCTAATACTTGTGGGATTTAATATAAGAAATCTTCGTCTTCCACAAGGTAACAAATGTATTCTCTTATATTTCCTTCAAAAGCCCTTCAAGAACCTTAAGGTTCTAGGTTTCATGTTGAAATGTGTGACCATCTTAAAGTACAGAATAAAGTAGAAATAGAAGTTATCTTTCTCCATGTATGTATCCTATTGTTTCACAACCATTTTTTAGGAAAACTTTTTTTTTCCCCACTTAATGAACACAGTGGCTTTGTCAAAAATTAATGGAGCAGACTCAATATGCAATTCTTCCTAAACTAATAGATGGATTTAACATAATCCCAATCAAAATTCTACCAGGATTTTTTTGGTAAAAATTAACAAATTGATTTTAAAATTGATATGGATTCCCAGCAGCAGTGTAGAAGCGTTCCCTTCTCTGCACATCCACACCAACATCTATAGTCTTCTACCCTGCTGGTGGGAATGCAAGCTAATATGACTTTTTTGGAAAAAAGTTTGGAGAACATTCAAGGAACTAAAAGTAGACCTATCATTTGATCCTGTAATTCCTCTACTAGGTATATACCCAGATGATCAAAAATTATTTTACAACAAAGACATTTGCACCAGAATGCTGATTGCAGCCCAATTCATAATAGCCAAGACATAAAAACAGCCCAAGTGCCCATCGACCCATGAATGGATTAAAAAATTGTGGTATATGTATACCATAGAATACTATGCAGCCATAAAAAGATGTAGACTTCACATCTTTTATTCTTCAGTAGATGGAGCTGGAATATATTCTTCTTAGTAAAATATCTCAAGAATGGAAAAAAAAGTATCCAATGTACTCAATACTACTATTAAATCAATACATAATCACCTACACACTCTTATGAATGGCAAATCATAACTATAGTCCAGAAAGTAGAGGGAAGGGGAGAGAGAGGGGAAGGAAGGGGGGACATGGGAGGAAGGAGGGTATTTGGGGGGACATCACCTAATAATGTGCATGATGCAATAGTATATTTCAAAACTATTAAGAAATGAGTATAATTGTAATGGATGTGTTACTTAGTTCAATGTAAGCATTTCACCTTGTATATCAAAGCAGTACCCTGAACCCCGTAAATGCATCAATGTACAAAGTTATGATTTAATAATAAAGAACAAACATGTTTTTAAAATGGAAAAAATATCTAAATGGAAATGAAAAGGATCAAGAATATTCTAAGCAATTAAAAAAAAAAAAGGACAACAAAATTAAAAGATCTATCCTGCCTGTTTCAAAACTTACTACAAATCCATAGTGATCAAAATAGTTGTTTGAGTATTTGAAAAAAGATACACATAGATCAAAGGAACAGAAAAGAGAGTCCAGAAATAGACAAACACATAAACTGATTTTTGGCAAAGGTGTCAAGGGAATTCAATGAAAGAAAGACTTTTCAACAAATGATTTAGTGTATGAAAAATGTGAACATCTACTCACCCCATACAATATGCAGAAATTCACTTAAACTGGATTAGAATCCTAAATGTAAAACTTAAAATTATGAAACTCCTTGGATAAAATTTTTATGCAGTAAATGTATTTTCTTAGACCATGACAGCATGTGCTTTATAAGAGAAAAAAATTGATAAATTGAATTTCATCAAACATAAAAGCTTCTGCTCCCTAAAAATGTCATGTTAACAAAACAGCAAACCACAAACTGGTAGAAGACATTCACGACCCATATATCAGCCAGAGAACTTGTATTCAGAATACACAACTAACTTTCAGGGTTCAGTTATAGGAAAGCAAACAACCTAGTAGGAAATGAGAAAAAACATTAGAAAACACATAAATAGCCAATATTCACATGAAATGATCTTCAATAACATTAGCTATGGGGGTAATGAATGTCACAAACATAAGGAGCCACCGTCAAATGCCCACTAGGATAGCTAAAATTAAAAATAACAATCAACACTAAAACTGTTGGCTGTTCTAAGTATTGGCAGAGATAGGAACTAACAGCAATTCTCGTACACTTTTGATAGGAATCCTGTATCCCCTTTGTGAAAAGTTTTGGACATTTTTACAAAGTTTAGTCTTTTCATATAAACTTCAACATAAGCCTACCATACAACCCCATCATTTGACAAGTAGATATGCATCCAGCAGATGAGACATTGAATGTCCGCCCCAAGGCTGTTATACAAATACTCATTGCAGCTTCATTTGTAATGTCCTACAGTAGGGAAAACTCAAACATTAACCAGCAGGTGAGTTGATAAGCAAATGGTGGCATAGCCATACACCGGAACACTACTTACCAATAGGAAGAAGTGAACTTTTGAAACACATAACAGAAATCCTTATGCTGAGTCAAAAAGCCAGGCAAAATAAAGTACATGTTGTGTAATTCCTTTTATGTAGAACTCTATAAAATGAAAACTACCCTTTAGTGTCAAAAGTCAGAGCTGTGTTCCTGGGCATGAAGAGTTGACATGTAAATGGATTATAGATGGTTAAAGAATACTTTTGGGGAGGGATCAAAATGTTTACCTTGATTATAGTTATGAACTGACAAAATTATATACTTCAAATATGTACAGTTTAAGTATACTTTTATAAAGCGGAAACATTTATTCACTAGAGGTCTAGAAGTATAACTCCTCATGATGTACTAAAGAGAAATTAAAATACATGTGCACATAAAAGATTTGTAAAGAATGTTCACAGCAACCTTGTTAAGCTCAAAAGCCAGAAGTAAGACAAACGTTTATCAACTATAGAATGAATCAACAAATGGTGGTATGTTCATACAGGGGGTTAATATTCAGTGATGGAAAAGAAGGAGCGACCTACACATGGAACAATATGAATGACACTCAAGGGTGTTGTGGGAAGCAACAGTAGCCACCTATCTACACTGCTCTCCCTAAAAAAACAATATATCCCCATACTGCATGATTTAATTCATACAAACTCCAAGAAGGGGCAAAAATAATCTATGGAGATGAAAATCAGAAAGTCATTACCGCTTAGGTGAGAACTGGGATTGACTGAAAAACAACACAGAACTTTTGGTGGTAATGTAAATCCTCTAGACCAGTGGTTCTCAACCTTCCTAATGCCACAGTCCTTTAATACAGTTCCTGTGGGTCGTGACCTACAGGTTGAGAATCGCTGCTCTATACACACCTCATGTTTTAGGTGAACATTACGTGCATATATATAATTGTTAAAACTTGACAGCCTGCGAACGTGAGAACTGTGAACTTCATTGCATTTAAGGAAAGTAAGAAAGACAGATAATCAACTCAAACACAAGATTCTCTGTAAAGCTTCTCTGGGTTTCCTATCTGTCACTAAAATAGACAGACAGCTAGACAGAGCACTATTCTGTCTATACCACACAGCTCAGTTGACGTTTTTTATTCTGTAAATGATGGTATAAAATAGTTCAGTGTAATCATAGCAACCAAATAGTTGCTTGGAAAAAAAATTATAAAAGAATTCAATAATATGATCCCTAATGAAACAGAACAGAATAACATAGTCCCTAATGAAATAATGTTTACAGATAATATTCATCAGTGAATACTAAGATTATTAGGTAGAATATTAATGGGAATGTTAGGAGAGATGGGCTGATGGCCCTTGAATCCATTGATCAATCTTAGCATCATTAAAATAGGGATGGCCAGCTGCTTGACACTTGTCCTCACATGTGTTGTGGATGTAACAAGCATTGTCTATAAAGATGTTCATGAAAAAATAATTGATTCTGAATTTAATCAAGCTCTTGGGAAAATATGTAAATGAGAGGAACAATTTAAAGAACAACTAAAAGAAACAATAAGACAAATCCAGAATATGGGACATTCAGGAGACAAATGACCCAATTTCCCAACAAATAAAAAGTCTAGAAGAGAGGGTGGTGCCTAAGGCTCAAAGGAGTAGGGCGCCAGCCCCATATGCCAGAGGTGGTGGGTTCAAACCTAGCCCTGGCCAAAAACTGCAAAATAAATAAATAAATAAATAAAGTCTAGAAGAAGTGGCTACTATTATAGAATCGTAATTGATGAAAGATTATAAATAAATTCAGTGTGTAGATATTGTTTTTTTTTGATCTTGATTTAAACAAATCAACCATAAAAAGTCATGCTGAAAATAATTAGAAAAGTTGAATATGGTCTGGTGAGTAAATAGCATAAACAAGTCTACCTTTCAGGTGTGATAATATCTTTGTGGTAATAATTTTAAAGGCTACCCTATCAGTTAATAAACCATAGTAAGGTATTAATGGGTAAAGTAATGTCTTATCTGGGATGCGCTTTACAGTATCCTACCACAAAATTGAAGGAGTGAGGGTTTAAAAAACATCGGGATAACTTTGATAATTTGCTAAAGTTGGTGATGGGCACATACCAGTGTCCATCACTGTATGTGCCCATCACTAACTTCACTACCTCATTTTTTTTTCTAGTTTTATGTACATTTTAAAATTTTCTTCTTTAAACTCAGCTAGTCAGGAGGCTGAGATGGAAGGATCACTTCAGCCCAGGAAGGAAGCCTGGGCAGCAGAGCAAGGTGCCTCATCTATAAAATACATGAAAAAAATTAGCTGGATGTACTGGTGCACACCTGTAATCCATGATGCTCAGGAAGCTGAGGCAGAAAGATCACTTGCACCCAGGAGTTCAAGGTTGCCGTGAACTATGATTATGTCACTTAACTCCAGCCTGGTAACAGAGCTAAACCCTTCCCCCCTCCCCCCAAAAAATTAAAGCCTTACATAACTACTAAACTTAAAGCCTTACATAACTACTAATATTACATATTTCATGTTTCTTTGTACTCTTAATGTTTTGGATAGTATCTAATGTTATTTATGACCACTCAATCTAAAATAATCCCATCTCTCCATCACTTTCCTTCACATTTACCCATTTATCTTCTTCTAGGCACTTACTTTTTCACTTCCTTATTATCTATATTTATAAGTACCACCATCACCAACTAGAATAAAAGTTTAGTAAGTTCAGAGATCTTGCCTATCTGATTTGTTGTTATATCCACAGTGACTCAAATAGCAATTAATACAGAGTAGAAATTCAATACATATTTGTGACTTGCATACTTTTTTATGTTGATAAAAATATGTATTTTGTTATAACGTCATACCATGAGACAACAGTCAGCAGTACAAATGATACTATTAGCAGGATATTTTAAAAACATTCTGTGTTGAGGTGTCTAATTGAAATAGGAGATGGCAGTGTGAATAGGAGCAGCCAGGATTCCAAAAGTGAGCAATAATGGTAATATACAAATAACATTAACAATATTAATGTACTTTATTCCTCAGTGAATTAACCCTCTTTGGATCAATACCTTATTAATTTTTATAATATCCACATGAACTTTAAGAGGAAGAGGGTACACAGAGATATTAAATAATTTGAACAAAATCATTCAACATTTCTAGGGCAACATTCATGCCTTCCAACCAAAAGGCAATTATTCATTCATTCATTCATTCATTCAGTATCCATTGGAACCTATTTTGTGTCAGGTAGAATGCTGAGCACTGCCACGAGCAAATCAGACGAGAACTCTGCCTTTATAAGATATTTTAAAAACTACATTCTGTGCCTATCTGCCTCCAAATGTATAGGCAAACCCCCTCCATTACTGGTGAAGTTTCTCAACACGTACAAATCTTATAGTTGGTCAGGATAAGGCATCCAACCTGTATCCCTTCAAGCCAGCCGTGACGTGCTGATATTAGCAATATCACTATTGATCAAACACAGCAATTTTCTACACAGAAGACGTTTCTTTACGACCTCCGAATTAAATAACTTGTATAAAAATATAATATTGCATTTCTGCTTCATCTGCTTCTCTTTTTGATCTTCCTCTAGAGAATACGTTTTCAAATCTTTGGGTTAGACTCTCTTGATGGTGAAAAAGAGTAGTTTCATTTCTTTTTTCAAAAAAAAAACTCTTGAAGTCAATGAAATCTATGGTTTCAAGTTTTAATGTGCATGCTAGGAAGAGAAGTGGGCCAGCCCTCCCAGAAGATCCCATCTGCCCTGGTTCTAGTGACCGACTCAGCTGTGATTTGACATTACAGGGAATTGGGATATATTCTTTACTGGAGGAATCCCAAAATGCCTGACAAAACCTGAAGTGTCTGACCTTTCCAGCCTTGCCTCTTTCATTATTTAAAATGAAGAGGAAAAGAAAAATGAGTGAGGAAGCAAAACTATACCAAAATTTACTTATGACACTCCATCTTCAGCAGGATCTTAAACCTTTTTGAAATGTTAGCATAAAATTGTTACTTTTAAGGTGCGATTGGGCCAAATAGAAAGGTTGACTCATATTTCAGAGAGCAGTTCTCATTATGGGGCTCCGGAGATACCCTGAAACCCCGAAGTCTGTGTATGTATGTATGTCTATGTGCATGTATGTTACTGTGTGGCTGGGAGAGGGACACACCTTAACACTTCTACGGCTTACTCTGCTCTCAAGTGGAAACATGAGTTATACTATTCCCAAAGAAAACTATACAACAGAACAAAATTAATCATTTGAAACTTTAAGAAATATGTAACCTCACACGTATCTGGCATATTTTATGATCCTGGGACAATTTATGATGCTAAGTAGACTTAATCCCATCAAAATCCTCTCTCACTCCCCCCTCCATGCACACACACACAACACACACAATATGAAATACAACATATATTATATATGCACTCATGAGTTTCATATGGGCTATACAGTGTTGCCACTCTGTATATGCGCTAAGGAGTGTGTGCCCTTAGGTGATTCCGTGTGTGAACATCACGGAGGGCACTTACCCAGACCTAAGTGGTGCAGCCTACTGCACAGCTAGGCTGTAGGGCACAGCCTGTTGCTCCCAGGTTACAACCTATAGAGCATGTTACTGCACTGAACACTGTAGGCAACCCAAACACAGTGTTAAGTATTTGTATATCTAAACATATCTAAAAATAGAAAATGTACTGTAAAAGGTACTATACTCTCATGCATCATTTAATCTTATAATCTTAATACTGTATAGTCTTATCAGCTTATATAATTGTCATATATGTGCTCTGTTATTGATGTCATTACGTGGCACCTGACTATATCATATATTTTACATATTACACATAACATATATGTAAGTAGTATTTGTATTGTATAGTTATATATAATTAAATTATTATGTATATTATATGTACCTGAGTTATAGAAATAGACATTGACATATTGAGATAGAAATAGAGATGTAAGAATTAAACAGAGATCTTAAGGACTACCTGGTGAAGTACCTAGATTTTCTTTTTTAGGTAATGAGACCGACCACACAATAGCTGTTACTCAGTGTATTTATGTTAATTTGGATGCATCATGAGAAGACACATCAAATAATATGTTAGAAATTACAATAATAAATGTTCTTTAAAATATACTAACTCCTATTCACTAGAATATTGAGTTTCAGTATATTCCCCCAAATGGGAAGAAAGGTAATACATAACTCTCTGGGAGTTGGGATCATTTTTCTGTTAAACATTCTCTGTCCCAGTGATTTTGGGAAATCCATAGAATTGATCAACTAGCCAAAAAGCATCTTTTTTTTAATTATTAAATCATACCTGTGTACATTAATGCATTTATGGGGTACATTGTGCTGGTTTTATATACAGTTTGAACTACATCACACTGGTTAACATAGCCTTCACCAAGAACATAGAACAATACAAATGCTAACCCTTGGAGTGTAATGTGCCTTGTCTTTTGTTTAGAAAACTCTGCCGCAAATACATGAGTCCTATTTGGTCTGAAAACCAGAATCGCTATTTTCTCAATCAGTTTACAATCAAAAGATCCAGAAGAAAGAAGAAAGGAAGAGGGACTTGCACAAAAATTGTCTACTCCCACTAAATTGGAGTATTTGTCCTCTCTTTTCCTCTCACGCCTGAATCTTTCACCTTCTGTGTTTTCTTGCCTGAGAGGGCGTCACTCCCTACTCAGCTAACATTCTGCTTTCCATCTCTGCCTGTCAAATACTTCGCTCTCTGGAATGCCTGCATCTCCTACAATCCTCTCTTCCTTAGCACATCACTCCTCCAGTCTCCTCCGGGCTATCTCGCCATCTGCATCCACCCTCTCACTGGCATCACCACTACTTCACTATCTGGCTCCAATTATACCCTCCTCAGCCACCCTCTCCACTTTTCCTCAGCCTCATGGGATCTGTCATTTGACTTCACTGAGGCTTCTAGCCCCCTGACATGACCGCTTTCTATCAGCTTTCTCCTAATCTCAATTCCTTTCACCCCCAGCCTGGATCCGTTCCTTGCCCCACGTACTTGCTCCTTGCTTTACATCTCCATGGGAAGCCCTATCTGTGTACCAGTCCTGCATATCTGTTTCTATTTCCACACCAGGGTTGCTAAAGAAAATTACATAGCTTCATAGCGGTGTGCTGCTGAATGTATAGGTTTACGGTATAAGCTGTCCCTTCAATCCATCTCCAAATTTACTCTGTAACTCCGTTGGCCTCCCAGTAAATTTTTAGTGTTTTCTCCCAGTTTATATAGCCCTATTCCAACGTCTACTCTTCTCGCTTCCAAAAAATAATCTACAACACAATTGCAATTGAGGTAGTATCAGGTGACAATTTCTTCAACTCATCTCATCTCCCTGTGACATTAAGGTGTTGTGGTTTGGAGGGAAATGATTTGGTCCAGAGGTAGGGGAGACAGGAAGAGATAGCCTGTGCGGTGACCAGATCTTCTGCTTCTGGGCTCTTTATGGTGTTAATTCAGCTGTTGCAAATCACCAGTGAAGTCATAATGTGCTTCCACTATCCCTGGTTCTTTTCCTACTACTGTGAGTACTATTGCCGCCGGTGCTGAGGTTGTCATGAACCGCTTTCATGCGCCCCTGTTATTTGTGAAGAAATTGCATATGGAAAGCATTTTATTGGTTTTCTTAGCCAAAGATTTAGGAAAATGCAAGGTGAAGAAAAGACCCAAGTATACAGAGCAGAATTTCAAACAGTAATAGGAACTAGGCCATTTGTAAATGCCACGTCTGCTCCAAGGTCGGTGAAGTATCATCTTAAAATTTGGGGTTTTGCATTTACACTACAAACTCCGTCTATTTAATACTGCACCTTTCAATATTCATCACCACAGCATGTAAGAAACATGTAAACTAATCAGTTTTAATTATTGATGAGGGAAAATGCCTACTTCTTCTCAGTTTGATTTTAGCCAAAAATTTTAATTAAGTGAAAGATATATTGAAAGCTATTAAATCTTCCCCAGGACTTGGGTGTCCTGAAAATTTTGCATCTGATTTCAAGCTCAGAGAGAGGATCTAAGAGTACATAATTATAATTAACCTCAGATACTTATGTATATAAAATAAAATAAAGGAATAGTCTTTCACTTCCATTTGGGTTGCTATAGCAAAATACCACAGACTGGGTAGCTCAAAAACAGCAGAAATTTATTTCTTGTGTTCTAGAGGCTTGGAAGTCCAAGATCAAGGACAAGGAGATACAGTGATATCTAACCTGAGAGGTGAGAAGGTTCATGAGAGACAGCGGAGACGCCTTCAAATGTAGGAGAAGCTGCCATGAGGAAACACATTTCAACTTACAATGTGTGCTGTAAAAGATGAGAAGCAACGTGCTATGGACTCAGTAGATTAGGCACTTGGGATCAGATTGTTTTTTTAAAAAAATACTAATATTAGAAAGTACCTGCAGGCTCGGTGCCCATAACACAGTGGTTACGGCACCAGCCACATGCACCAAGGTTGATGGGTTCAAACCTGGCCCGGCCCAGCCCAGTGAAACGACAATGACAACTGCAACAAAAAATAGCCAGGCATTGTGGCAGGTACCTGTAGCCCCAGCTACTTGAGAGGCAGAGATAGGAGAATCGCTTAAGCCCAAGAGTTTGAGGTTGCTGTGAGTTGTGACACCACGGCACTCTACCCAGGGTGACGTGAGACTGTCTCAAAAAAAGTACCAGCACTGTGAATTGGTACACATTATGTAAGGACTCTATCCTTTAATTTTAAAATTAGGGCTATTGCATAGATAAATTGAAATTAATGTGTAGAGAACTAATAGGTGAAAACTACAAAAGGGAAATGGATTCTACTCCAGAGAGAGATTCCAGGATGGACTCTGTAGCCACTGAACAAACATCCTACAGAGAGAATTTGCTCCTTTGCTGCTAGTAGTGCGATGGTCCTCTCAAAACCAGGAGACAGCACCGTTACAACACCAACCACCCAATTCTCTTTCTAACCTTGCCTAAACTGCCTGTGTACAGGGGAACCTCCTAGAAAGTCTTTAATGTGTTTTACTTTTTGTTGCTTATTTGGAGCTCAGTAATAAACTCTGAAACCAAAGAAAGACCAAACAAACAAGCTTTTCTTCCAATGGCCCTTCTGAAAGGAAGATGCAGATGAAAAACACTAAGTACATAGATAAAAGAATCAGTGAAATGCTATTAATAAATCAAGTTCTCAAAAAGACGAAATGTGAAACACTACAGCCATGCCCTTGGGGGCCATGCCTTATTCATTTCAAGCCTTTTAAAAATGAGATCATTCTTTTAACAAGATTCTTTGGGTACATGTTGTAAGGAACTGAGGCAGTTCAACCTTCCAAATGTGTGATATGCCATTGTACAACAAGTTCCATTCATGGGGTTCTGACTAAATTTAATACCCATCTTAAAAACTCAAAGAATCAAATGTTAATGATTACAGTGGCTTTAATTAGCTTAAATATAACTGTCTCCTTGTCAAAGAAATGGAAATTTAAGTGATCTTAAATCATGCTGTTGCATTTAATGTTGCATCAATTTTTTTGTCAGAACTTCAAATATTGGCAACGTTGGGATGAAAATGATACATTGATTCATTGCTGCAGGCATTCCATGTTGGTCAGTTCATGAATAAAGCAAAATAAAAATAGGTAGCAAAAATGTTATGAGGAAAATTTACCTTTCGACTAAGTACTTTCACTCATAAAATATATGCAACACCCACTAAATGGGTCAATATTTACAAAAACGGCAAAATATTTTGTATGTTAAATGAAAATTGCAGAATAGATGTTAATCTTCCTCTGATTATGGCTATAAAATGTGGCTAGGTATTAAATGTACAGGGACATTTTAAAAATTAATTAAATGAATAATTTATTAAATTTTCATAACTTAGCTGTTAATTGACATTTTAATTAAAAAGTAATAAAAGATCCAAAATTGACAAAAGATACAGATTAGATAGATGGCATGGGCAATCAGGTGACAGTTTTCTTTTTTTTTTTTTACATTCCCATATAGTGTATAGCTCCATAGCCTTTAAGCCTATGTCCTCCCAACTTCTAGCATATTCTTTTTGTCTACACATTGCTAAAAACAAAGTGCTAATGATCACGTTTTTATTACAAAATTTAAAATTTTAAAGTGCTTTGGAAATAAAAATACCTAATCAAATATTGATTAACAAAACGCATTAGCTTGAAAAGAATAATTCAAGATTTCCAGAGAACACAAGAGTCTCTCCTTTGCAGAATGTCAGATAATGCTCGTGCATGAAGAAGAAAGTGCCATTTTCCCCTGTGGCTCCTAAAGTAAGTGAGACAAACTCCTTGCTTACAGTAGTTAATTAGAATTACCTGCTACTGTATATTGATGAATCTTTATTCAGTCCCCTGGTTCTTAACAAAGAAAAAATCCATTTCCCTAGGCTGACCCATTAATTGAAGTCATTCTTTGGTTTTGTTTTGCTTTTCTTCTAATATATGCAATTTTGTCACTGTAAATTTTAATTTCCCAAATGGCAAAACATTTCAGAATATCTCTAAGGCTCTTAGAACTCCGGCTCAGCCACAGAGGTATTGGGCGTGCGGCCACGTTTTCCTCTGACGTCTAGGAAGGCCCTTCCAATTAGCCTTTTGCCACATGACATACCACCAACTTTAAGGGATTTAAGGTTGCTAATCCCCCATCAGCAATTGCATTATTAAGATGATTGGGTTTGGAGACGGTAGATAAATAAGGTAGAGATTACAAGTCACACTTTGGGTTGTGTTTAATGGAGGTGAATTTGGACTACTTGGTGGATTATGCTGGCGTTAAAGAGTTGAGCTTTTTTTTTTTTAATTAAATGATAGCTGTATACATTAATGCAAACATGGGGTACAGTGTAGTGTTTTCATACACATTTTGAAATACTTTCATCAAGCTGGTTCACATAATAAAGAGTTGAGCTTTTAAGAATTTGTGGGTCAACTTTGTTGTACCTCTGCATCTTCATACTGCTTCATTTTCTCCCTATGAAAAATAGAATTAGAAATACCTTGTCGTAGCACTTCATCCCAGGAACATTTGATGGGTAATTAGTTAGAGAAGATGTTCTATTTTTCTGGGCAAACGTAAAACACAAACGCAGGTGAATTCACATATTCCTTCATTGGGTCTGATTACCTTCTCACAGCCTTTGTCTACACTATTTGAATTCGGAGATTTGTGATTCCTTCTAGAAACCATTTGCCATGGACTGCTGCAATTTGTGAATTATTTATTTATTCATTATAATTTTACTTGCAATGGCAAATTATATACCAAGTACTAATCTCCCTTGAATACTAAACTAAAAATATGACATAATAACAAAGTATTTGTGCAAAGAGCTCTAGAGATAGAAAGTGATTATTTTCCTTTCTTGTCGGAATATAGCTTTGTCTAGCCAAGGCCCAAATTATTCAGTGTTCTTGCAGTTTGGCTGAAACTAAGCCAATATCTGAGCTGGGAACACTTACCTTTGTTTCTACAAAACCTAAAATAAACAAGTTTTCTATGGTCCCTTGAAAGCCAGTTACATTGCTCATATTTTATGCCTTCAAAGGAATTTGAAATAGCTCTGCCTTTTTAAAATTCTCAATATTTGTTCCTATTCCTAAAAAAATCATAAATAAGCCACTTTACTAAGAAAGGGAAATAGTGCCTTCACGGCAGAGTTATTGAATTGGTATACGACGCATTTTCCATTTATTAGTTTAATTTTGTTGTCAGTTCTTCTACAGTTATATTATATTTCCCACGGGTTCACATGAGATTTTACAATATTTTTTAGCTTCTTTATTACCAAGTATTTTCTTCTTATTAGATATTTATTTAAAGTTTTCGCCATACCCATTTGATCTGAATAAATTGGCTGAATATATGCTTTCTCTTTATAACCAAGCTCAGCTTTTGATGATGTATTTGCATCATATTTTTATACAATTTCAAAGAGATGATTTAGAAAGTGATCTGGCTTTACTTTTTCTGATCTTTTGTAGCTGGATGAAGTAAAAGGTAAAAAGAGGGACAACTGGATGTAATTCACATCGCATAGTCACTGTCCTTCAAAAATTTTTGAAATAAGGATTCTTTAAAAAATAAGACCTAAGCTTACCTCACTATTAGCTTAAAAACTATAATTTCAAAGTCACTGGATTTTGCTACTTTTTGTGAACAGGGAGATGTGGAAAGCCAGATGTTGATCTTCCTATGTTAGGAACCTAAAGAATTTCTAAGTCTGAATTAGAATTTCTTCTATAATACGAGGTCTTCCCTTCACTGTCATGGCAAGTAATATTATGGCTCACTTACATTTGGTACCTTTCCCTAAAACGTGATGACCCTTCCTTCCGGGAGAATGATATGCACACATTTTGTTAAAGCAAGACATAGCCACATGATTTGCTTCTCCCAGAGATAGCAATATTCCAGATAGAACCCACTCCATTGCCTGGATCCTACGATGAGGATGACATGGAAAAGAAGCCAGTCCATATTATATGTGCTTAATAAGTTGAAATAATA
>NW_003852517.1:6240355-6249137 GCF_000181295.1 Otolemur garnettii
CAGCATAAGCTAATTCCTCATAACTGATATAATTACTAATGTTGGGATACTTAGAGGAACCAGGCTGAAGGAGAAACTCCTATTACTACAAACAAACAAATAAACAAGAAACAATAAGTGACACTACAAGAAACAAGAACCTCAATTTTGTTGACCTGGGTCTTGTAAGGGACTAAGAGCGTTAGACAAAGAGTTGAAGAGATTCGAATCCTTGTCATGGTATTTATAACCTGATAAAAGATTAAAACAAACTCAAAGGAAACAAGGCCCATGCAGAGAAATTTTAAAGCACAGAGGGCCGAGGGTTCAGTGAGGCTGGAATATGAGTCTGTGAACTCCATTTAAGACAGTGACTCTACAAGGAGAAGCTATATGCTGTTTAGAGAGGGAAAGAAGTTCATATCTAGAGAAGCAATGCCAAAGTCTAAGGAATGGGGGAGGGGTAATGAGAAAATAAATATTGATCAAGTGGTGAGGAGGATAAGGCACACAGAGAGAAATAGATTTGACCTGGCTACAAGTACAGGGTTCAGTACTAATAACTATGAGTCAGAACATGGTTAGCGCCTAGAAGGGCTACCAGTAGTGTCTAGGACTCTTCTCACCAACTTCACTGATGTGAGTAGTACTCTCTCAAGAGCTCTGTAGTCTTAGCACCTACTGGTTAAAGGCTTCCCCAGGATAAATGCAAAAAGTCAAACATAGTACCTGAATCTTGAATCAAACACTGCATGACTGGCAGGTGCATGTTATTGGCAAAGGTACATGGTGCCCACAGTCTGCAATTTACTCTTGGGTTCACAGATCACTGCCTTACCTAGGAATGCTACTTCCAACAACTCTAAGTTTGTGTTGTGACATTTTCAGTCAAGCACATGGGACTATAACATAAGGCTATGCATAAGTCTTTAATTAGTGCTCATAACAATAGAAAAGCCCAGCAAGCAAACCAGATCTGGCCACTTCGGTTCTAAATATCTCATCCCATCTTCACAGCAACCCATTTAAGGAGGTACTATTTTCATGTTCATTTTGCAAATGAGGGAGCTGAATCTCCGAGAGGTAAAGTAACATACTTGAGACTCTTTTAATCCTGATGCTTTCACTAAGCCATGTGCTTTTCAGCATCTGATTTAAAAAGGAAAGATCCAACTTGTGATGTTCTATAATTAACAAATAAAAGTTATCTTAGAAAAAAAGGCTATACGCTAAAAATGGTGGGGACAGTCTTAGAATCCAAATGATCCCGGTTCAGAGCTTGTGCTTTTTAATCAGTAGCTGATCTTCAGTCTACATTGTTATTTAAACCTATTTAGTGATGAATTTCTTTGTGATTCAACAACAATTATGGTCAAAATGGGAAAATTTATTTCAGATATTTCTCATAGAGCCCCAATAACCTTAATATTGTCCTACTATGCATTATTTGGCCAAAGGAGATATGATCTGATTGCGTAAAGAATCTCGTCCTTTCTGAGTGGAGAACCCCTGTCTAGTGTTCAAAATAAGCCAAAGGATTATATTAAATTTAATTAAGGCCACATGAAATTTTTAGGTTATCTCTCTTTGACAGAAGTCAAGACCAGAGAAGGTCACCTGAATAATTTTGGGGAAAAGGTATTTCTTCGCCTTCCCTAATGTACCTAGTTAGCTGACAGCCATTCAGGTGCCGTCTCTGAATCATTTGTGAAAGTATGCCCATTCTTGGCTTTCTGTGGGCAGATAAGACCAGATTCTATTTGATCCTTCCTCATTATTCAATGGCCACGCACCTCTCAGGTCAGCAGTCAGCAGCAATCTGAGGAGTAGGGGTGAATGGCCAGGCCATTACCACTGATAAGCCTTTCACCAAAGACAGCTCACACTGAGAGGAGAGAACAAGACTCCAACTGGCTACAAAGTGGATTTCAGATAAAAACTCATTACTCTCCAAAATCTACCTCGAAGCCCAGACAGTTATCTTGAGGAGGCCAGAGTGAAGTTCTCATAATTATCAATTACACTGTATCTTCCTTCCTCTTCTCTTTCAATTAATTCTCTTAAATTCATCTTTTGAAATAAGGACAGCTTGAAAATGTTTGATCAGAAACACAATTAACCACAAAATTTTAAGAAACAGGAGTAAAAGATAAACTGTCCTAGAGAAAGCTTCATTATGAAAAATTATCTCTGATGTAGAATCCATAGTGTAGAGAGATTACCGAGAAAGGGAAATAAAAGAGCACAGCAGTGAGGTCTGTCTACAATCACACCCTGCAGGGAGGCTCCATTATCTCACAAGCCGTACAGGAGGTTCCAGATATGAACCTCAGTTTTTTAAAAACACAAACATGTGGATGGGGAGAATGGAAAAAAGAGAGGACTTTTTCCCCAGCCTGATGCTAATCCTTTGTGATATAGCAGGGAGCTGTGTGTAATTTTCATAACTGAAGGGGAGCTTTACCATTCTTAGCAAGAGAAAAGCCCCTCTCTTCTACCTTTTTAAGACTGGTGGAGAAGTAAGATTATATAATCCCCCCAATAATTTCTGTGCCCCTCATTTTTGCTAAATTTTCACAGCCTGTGTTAATCAATATTCCAAAGTGTTGAAAGTAGAAGGGTTTTCTGGGATTGGAAATGGGATTCAGAATCTTTCTCTCAAGATTCAGAAGAAACATATTTTTCTACCTGTCAGAAATCCTTCCTCCGGGGACATCCTTCCAGCTACAGAACCACCCTTTTCAGGGAAACCAGCTGGGCAGCCTGCCCCACTAGGTGATCCTATTACGGAACAGATCTGCATGGCACCCACCAAAGAGAGGGACCCAGGCCGGCCTTCTGCTGTCTGGCTAATTCATAAAAGGTAAACCTGTCACTGGAAGTACCTGCTGACCCCAGAGTCCCCTACAAGGCTTCAGAGGCATTCAGGGATTCAAGGAAGAATGGAAAATAGTCAAGGGAAAATAGTTTTTCCTACAGTTAGAGAGGAAAATCTTCCAACTCACCTTGGAGAGCAGCATTACCCGTCTGTAGCAACTTAAACCCAACTGTTAGGTTTTCATGAAACAGAAGGGGACACTGCCAAGCATTTGTTCTGTGGCTGCTGACTGCCTTGTGCTGTAAGTCAGATGCACCCCTACACACACACACACACACACACACACACACACTGCCCGCGCTACTATAGCCTTGGAACCATGAACTTCCAGAGACCTGGGGAGAACTAGGAATGAAGACACTCCAGGTTTGATTTCTTTTTCTGGCTCTGTGCTAAGGGTAATTGCAGTACACACCAGCAGGCTGAAATATGGTTTGAACACACACACACAGAAAACAGCAAAGAGTTTAACGGATGTGGGCAATATCCTCGACAGCCTTCTTGTCAACATCTTAAATTGCTTCCACTACATCCTCAGCTGTTAAAAGGAAGAGTCACAGGAGCCTTTAGGCTATCTAGACTGTGTGACCACAGGGTGAGTCTCCGTTTGCCACTTCTGAAGAGCATCTGTGGGCATGGAGTACTATGAAAACTTTTGAGAAAAACTTGAAAAGCAACCATTGCCTAAAACAGAAAGATTTTTGTCCCATGCAAAAACCATGCCAAGATGCTGTGAAAAGCAAAAGAGACTTCCAATATGGTTGGAAATCCTTGTGGGAATAAATTAAAAGATGTGTGGGTCCTTGTGGTAATTATAAAGAAAAGCAAGCCAAGATGAATATATCTAGGGTGGTCACACATCTAGCTGTCTGTCTGTCTATCTATCTATCTATCTATTTATCTTTGTAGAGCAGAGTCATGCTAATTACCCAGGTTGGTCTTGAAATCCTGGCCTCAGGTGATCCTTCTACCTTGGCCTCCCAGGTGCTGAAATTACTGGTGTGAGCCATCACACCCAGCCCGCTTGACATTAGACAGGTCTCTGTCCTCACGGAGACTCATTACCTTTGTCCTTATATAAAATGAGGGTACTGACAATATTCCCTCAAGTTATTTCATGGCACCCTCATTAGACTTGAACAAGACGCTGTGAAAACACCTTACGAACTGTGAAATCGAGTGCTCCCGGTAGTAAACCTATTTGGCTTTACTTAGTTCATATGTTCACATATGAATATTTGTCTTTCCTCAAAATGTCTTAGAAGACATATTGCCCTTCTGGGTCATCTGAGAAGAACTTCCATTCAGGAGAGCTACCCAAAGGCAAGGTAGCAAGTAATCTGGTAAGCCATATGAGTTTCTGTGCGGCCATCACAAGAAGTCTTCTCTTTCCTGGCACCCTCAGCAACAAACTCAGAGTTTGTCAAGAAGCATTTACTCTGACAAAATAAACTAAAATGCTCCCCAATTTTCCCATTTGCTTTTCCTATAGTCTTTTTGCTGTTGACCCATACAGTCCATGCACTGTTAGTTACTCAATGTTTTCTAATTCTGTTACAGTGCACTGGGCTATGTGAAACATATTTGAATATGTAGGGCTTTGCAGAATACAGAAAGCAGAGGAGCAGGACCTCACAGGACTAAACACGACACAAGCATTTCATCTTTTTTTAAAATTGGTATCCACTTTCATTCCTTTTTTTATTTTTATTTTTATTTTGTGTGTGTGTGTGCCCAGTGGTCAGTGGGAAGGTTTTCTGAGGTTTTCTGTTTTATTAAGGCTGTTGCAGCTTCCTTAGAGAACTCCAACCATTCTTGGAGTCTCACCTCCCCTCTTGAGCCTTCTCGGGTTTCTCCCAAATAATAATTGATCTTGCTTTTTTAAAAAATGTTCTTATCACCGTGTCTCCAATTTTGCCATGGCACAAAGTCAATCTACGGCCTTATGTTGACTTGAGGAGCTGCTGCTCTGACGTGCTCATCTGTCTCTCCTCTGTAATCTGCTGGCCTCAGCTTGACACATAGTGATTGCTCAACAGTTACTAATAAGTAAATGAATATGCAAATAAAAATATAAATGCATGGCTCTGTGTGTGTGTGAGCTTTGCGTTTACTTTTACCCAGGGAACCCAGAGTTACCAATGATAAGAAAATGATAAAAACTCTAGCTTAGGCTGGTGATTTGCAGAGCTACTCTAATAGTCAGTTCTCATTACAGAGGGCAGGCCTAGGGGGCTGTGAGCACCGACCCCTGCCACATCCAACTTCCCAGCTCTGAAGACGCGTAGTGAAGAGGAGGTAATGTGGTTCGTGGGAAGCATGAGATTCTGCTCCCCAGGCTCTCAGGAACCTTGAAGCGTCTCCTATTTAGGTATCCGACGTTCTTAGTCACTCGCAACATGATCCTGAGATTCTTTCCCTTTCCTCTTCCTCTTGCTTCTAGCCCCAGCTTCGTAAACGTGTTCCTTTGGTTCTGCCGTGGCTGTGGCCCTTGTTACAAACTATTTTTTACTTTGATTGATTATAGAACCCTCAGCGCAGAAGGTTCTCCACTCTCTGGTTCTCATTACCTAGGTCCTGAAGCCCGACCGCTCTGCACGTTCTGAAGCAGGGTTTGGTGAATGCTCTATCCGGAGGCCGTTTCATATGCTCAAAAAGTCCATTTTTTAGGTGAATATGGCCCAAGTAGGATTTTATACACGTTTAAGAGGAATACAAATATAACATTCATGTGTATGTGGATGCCCTTCACGAGGAGGACTGGTAGGGTTTCCCAGGCTACCCCAAACACAGCACACAGGAACTCTGGAGCTAGAATTTCCTATACCACTTTGTTGCTCAATTTTTTTTTTTTTTGTAGTTTTTGGCCGGGGCTGGGTTTGAACCCGCTACCTTCGGCATATGGGGCTGGCCCCCTGCTCCTTTGAGCCACAGGCACTGCCCTGATGCTCAAATTGTTTTCTACACTTTTCTTCTACTTTAATTACCTGTGCTGAACTTACAATAGCTTTACCTTGGGAAGAGAGAATGGTTTGTACTTACTTATCTTTTGCAGACTACTTGCTTTCAACTGTCTATATCTACTTACATATTCTCTGAGATTTCTCTGAGTTACCAGGTATGCTCTGCACATTCCTTTTTCTGCAACTCTATGCAGTAAAATTTCCTTCCATGATTTTAAAATCACCTAACGCCATTCTCTTAGTCTTTCTTTACATTTTCTGTACATTTCCACCCTCCCTTCTCCTCCTCCCAAACAGAGAACTTCTGCGTACTGAAAAAGGTCTTTTTCAGGGAAAGACGGAGCGAATTTGGTGTGAGGGGATGACAGACAGTGACAGTTGTAACAGCCACTGAATGGTCACTTTCCACCTCAAACTGGGAGCTGGTGGGCCTGAGAAGGGTCTGTTTCTATGGTATTTCTAAAATGCCTGATGCTGTCTGCCACTGATAATATTGCTTTTTTTCTAGTGTATCATCAACCACTTGGTTAAATGGTCATCTTGGCTTTGTGTTTGAACAAATATGAATTTTCTAGCCCCTCTTTTCTTGCCTGGATCCTGCCAATTTTCTCTGGAAATCTTGCATCATTTTGAGAAAGGATCACAGACCAGGAGTGCAGCAAACTGGGCACAGTCACACACTCTCTCCCCGGAGCAGGGCTTCCCTGGAACTCAGCTTAGACTCAGGAACTATTGTGAAATTAAACTGAGGTTTGGAGTCCTCCTACCAATGAATTACACAGGCTTCAGAGAGGGCCCTTCGCTTCTCTTGGTTATCTATAAAATAAGGATAATTAGTTTCCATTGTCCTCCCTTGCAGGGATACCATGGAAATTAATGACCTAATATCTTCAATTTGCTTCACCCCTATGGCACAAAGGTATGGACAGAGTACAAAGAATAACTGTGACCATTTTGTTTCTGAAGCCTGACTTTTTTTTTTTTTAATCTTTGCACAGTGAAAAACTAGTTAATTCACTTGACATGGAATCGAGTACTTCTGTCTGCCATGGTCTGATTCATGCCAGAGACTATTTCAGTGAGAAGAAATTAACCACAAACCCTTGCTCTCTCTCTCTCACATACACACACACACACACACACACACACACACACACAGAGATATTTCTTTCTACTCCTCATGTTCAGTTTCTTTTATCATGGTTGTTACTGAAAAGCCTGCAGAATTCCATCTCATTCTGCTTTCTAAACAGAGTCTTTTTCTCTCCATTGTTCACAAAACCCACTGCTCAGAGGGCACAGCTGACAGGGAAGGCCAGGCTAGTGTTGTGGGGAGCACACACTCACCAGATTCTGTGGCAGCAGTGGAGGGGGCAGGCGGGGGCAGAGCAGGTGCGTGAAGTCAGGCGGCCTCCAATAGAACTGTGTGAACTGCAGCCAGAAGGCCCAGGACTTACTCTGAGCAGCTTATGGATGCACTGTGTCATGACCACCAGATGCACCTGTCTTAGGTGGCCAGCCTGGGAGACATGCTGCTAGCCCTTACCCTTTTGGATTTAGTAGACACCATGCTGGAAAATTCTATGAACTGTGAAGGGACTCACAAAAGAATAATTGTGATAATTATGAAAATCAAGCATTTTTTCTTTTTCTTTTTTTTTTTTTGAGACAGAGCCTCAAGCTGTCCCCCGCCTCAGTCTCCAACTCCTGGGCTCAAGCAAGTCTCCTGCCTCCGCCTCCCAAGTAGCTGGGACCACAGGCATCCACCACAACACCCGGCTATTTTGTGGTGGCAGGGTCATTGTTGTTTGGCAGGTCCGGGCTGGATTTGAAACCGCCACCTTAGGTGTATGTGGCTGGCGCCTTAGCCGCTTGATCCACAGGCGCCGAGCCAAGCATTTTTTCAATAAGTAGAAGAATTTTAAAATATATGCATCTTAGCTAAGTGTCAGCAAGATCACAAGGTGCAGATTATCATACTTTGCCGATACTGAAAACATAAATAGAAATGAATGAGTTTTTGGTCAAGAAGGATGGAAGAGTACAATATTTAAAAAAAGCAAGGCTGAGAAAAGTTGGGCATTTGGTCTGAAAGGGGACTGTCAGAGGAATGGCCATGGAACAATTTCCTAAATGTTAACAAACAGCACTGACATAACAATGGAAATGAGAGCTTTTTGGAAACTAATTAAACTGCAAATTAACTAAATTAAATTAGTAACTAACTGCCATTCTTTTTGTTACTGTGTCTCATTAATGCCTGTTATTTTGTTTTCCATGGCTCCTAATGTGTTCTATGGAATCTAAGCTATGACCAAATGGCCTAAGAAACATCACATACTTTTTCACAATTCAATGGTTTGGCACTGCCTTTATCAGAGAATGAATCTGTGTCCTTGAAGTCGGCAGCCAGATTTAGGGTTTAGAGAAGTTGTCTGTGTCAAATGGTCAAGCATCTCATATGCCTTTTCACCATAAACCACACATCTACTTGGTAGGAGATGATGAGCCAGCATGGGCTTAGACAGTTTCTCTCCCATGGTACAGTATGCTCACATGAGCTTCCTTTGGGCCCACAATATCCAGGGGGGTGTGGTAAAAATGTCCCAGGCAGGCGCTAGACACTCAGGTCTGTGTCACGGGCTAAAAACACTGATCTTAGGAGTTTAAAGAACCTCCAATTTTATTTTTTTATACATATTTTTTGACCTGATCTTTTATTTACTTTCTAAATTTTTTATTAAATGGGCAATAAGGACACATATTCATGGAGTGTCTAGTGAGGTTTTGATACATATGACGCATTGTGGGCACATCAGGGGTATCAGCATCTCCGTCATCGCTCACATTTATCATTTGTGTGAGGAACATTCCATATGCTCCTTCTAGCCATTTAAAACTATGTAACATATTATTGTTAATGTCCCCGCGGTACCCACACTGGAATGAATTCCTCCCATCT
>NW_003852517.1:6249235-6250758 GCF_000181295.1 Otolemur garnettii
GATTCTTCTGCCTCAGCCTCCCAAGTAGCTGGGACTACAGGCGCCCACCACAATGCCCGGCTATTTTTTGTTGCAGTTTGGCCGAGGCTGGGTTTGAACCCGCCACCCTCGGTATATGGGGCCGGCGCCCTACTCACTGAGCCACAGGCGCCTCCCTGTAGTTTGTATTCCTTAACAAATCTCTTTTCCTTCTGCCTTCCCAATCCTCTGTTCTACACTTTACTTCGGAGAGATCGACTTTTGTGTTTCCACATAGCAGTGAGAACATCTGGTCTTTAACTTTTTGTTCCTGGCTTACTTCAGTTAAGACAATGTCCTCCAGTTCCATCTATGTGGCTACCAAGGACAGGAGTTCATTTCATGGCTAACTCGTATCTCATGGTGTATCTGCACCACATGAGTTTTATCCTTCCTGTGTTGTTGGATACTAGGCTGATTTCATATGTTGGCTCTAGTGAATAGTGTTGCAATAAACACAAGAGTCTAGATGTTTCTTTGATATACTAACTTCCTTTCCTTTGGATAAATATTCAGTAGTAGGAGTTCTTGATTGAAACTCCTAATTTTAGAAGGGCAAACCTGCGCATCATATTCTCTGGATTAGTTTTGCTGTGCTATTAGTTTTTTGTTTTGTTTTCTTTTGTTTTGCTTTTCACCCAGGAAATCAAGCAAATATCCTCCATGAAAAGGCAGAAGACTTTATTATCTTAGAACTTGTATCTCAAATTCTATCTTAAAGAAGCACTAACTATAGCTTCCAAGGTCATTTGTAATGCAAGGATCTTTCCAGTGGGTGAGAAGACACATAGAAATATCAGAAATACAGAGAATTCTCTACTAACTCTGGCTAAGTGGAATGCACTTTGGATGCAGAAAGACCTAGATTCAAAGCTCAACTCCCATACTTACTTCAGAATCTTTGGCAATTTACATAGGCTCTCTCTCTCTTTTCATTTTGCAGTTTTTGGCCAGGGCTGGGTTCGAACCCGCCACCTCTGACATATGGTACCAGTGCCCGACTCCCTTGAGCCACAGGCACCACCCTCCGTAGGCTCTCTCAATACCCCATTCCTTACCAGCAGATATACAAATTGCTTCTTTGCTACACAAAGAAAGACCTTAGCACAATGCCTAGGCTATAATAGGTTTATTATACTCACCAAATTTAATAGCCTGCCTTTCTCAATCTTCCCAAATGTTCCAGCTTCAGAGACAACCCGTCAAATGTACACTTTGTGTTGTCTTAGATAACAGAGACGGATTACCAAATGGCATATCTATTAAATGAAAAATGCTTTACATGTATAATGTTTGTCCCAGAAAATAGAAAATTATTCATTAGCTTCCCAGGCTTTGGGAAGTCTTTGGACCTGTTTTGATCTCAATTGTTTGTATTTTAACATAAGATAATTACTTTATGACTTCTAATTGCTCTTTTAAATCCTAAATTCTATGTTCTTGTAAATATTTCCATCAGGCGAGGATTCATGTATTTAATTTGTTATGTATTGTACTTTTCTTAA
>NW_003852517.1:6251292-6284504 GCF_000181295.1 Otolemur garnettii
TTGTTTATCCGTGATCATGAATTTGCATATAATTGTTAATCTCTCTTATATATAGCACAAAGTTGGATATTATCCATATAAGGGCTGATCCACAGAAAATAGATTAAAGGTAGAACAAGTTTCAAGGCAGATTTGGAAGTGAAGGAGCACGAGAGGTTAAACTGAGAATTAAAAGAAGATGATCTCATCTGGCCTTTGGATCTACAGAGACTCAGAAGATATATGTGGTCAGATTGCCAGGTGAGAAACTTTGGCATAGCCTGAATGTGGAAAGTAATTAGAACTGGGGAATACATAAACACATCAAGAAACAGAGAAAAATGATCTGGGCCATTAAAAAAAAAATGTGTTCAAGGATTGAGCATACATTCAATATGTATTAATCTCCAATTAAAAGCAAAATACTATCTTAGCTATGCCTTACCCAAAATGGGCTTAGAGAGCTGAGCATCTTGGCTTAATTTGACAACTTCTAGCTTACAGCGAACTTCAGCATCATGTATTGAAGTAGTCTATGCACTTTTGTACTCTCGTACCTGTTCCTACCTCTCACCATTTATAGGAAAAAAAACTGTTCTACCCATGAATACTAGCTTGAGAGAGTGCTATGGACAAGTGAGATTTTGACAGCAGATATTTTAAATTCCTGTTACACATACAAATATTTTAATGAAGATTATATCAATACTGTTGACTTTTTATAGCGATAGCATTTTCTGAACAAAATTCTATTTACCAATTTCAATCTTTGGTCAACATTTCATATGATATTTTTAGCCCATTTCCAACTTTTTTCACTTTGCTAAAATTGTCTTTATTGCGATCAATGCTTTTTCTGTGTAAATTGTATGATGAATAATCAAAAGACAAGGTCTTTTGTTCACATTGAATTTCACCAATTATGGCTTCTGAATTTTATTTGAGGGCAGGGTTTGTACTTGTATATGTGTTTGTTAATTGTACCAAATACAACTATAGGGACCATTTTTGCAGATCTAAATTTTGTGAAGAATGTTGTATTTTATCATCAATAACAGATGTTATTACTGAGGTTTAGCTGCTCTCAGTTATATTTTGTTCCTGTGCCATTTGTTGCCTAGTCTAATTTTCCTTGGGTCAAATTTTGCAGTTCCCATGAGATATTATTCGTAAATCAATTTTCTTTTTCCTTCTCTTCTCTCCTCCTCCTCCTCTCCTCTTTCCTCCTCCTCCCCTCTCCTCTCCTTGCTTTTGATTAAATCTTGTTCTACCACCCAGGCTAGAGTGCCATGGTTTCAGCCTAGTTCACATCAACCTCAAACTCCTCCTAGTTCACATCAACCTCAAACTTCAAGTGATTCTCCTGCCTCAGCCTCCTGAGTAGCTGGGACAACAGGCATGTGCCACCACATCTGGCTGATTTAAAAAAAATTTTTTTTAGTAGAGATGGGGTCTTGCTTTGCTCAAGGTGGTCTCAACTCCTGACTTCAAGTGATTCCCTTGTCAGTCTCCTGGAGTGCTGGGATTACAGGCATGAGCCACCATGCCAGGCCCAATTTTCAATTCTAACAAACTTTGCTATGTGCAATTGTACTTTACATCATTTCTACAGTTCTAATTTTTTCTGGGTCAGTTGTTGCCCTTCTCGAATTTATTAAGTGTTACATAACAAGCCACGGATCCAGGTACACCATGGAATCAAATCATCTCTAGGTTCAAAACAATGGGGATCAACACTTTTTCTTTCAGTTAAGGATATAGACAGTAAATTGGATGAGAACAATAATATTGGAAATGATCTAGCATGCCCTAGTCTACAATCAAGGGGTGAAGATAGATTCAAGAATAAAGACAATTCCAACTCCCATGCCTGATCCCTGATACTTTGGTCCGTTGAAGCATACGGTGTTCAGAAGTTCCTAATTCATCCACAGTTTCTCAGTGACTGCTGGGATACAGCCAGTTAGGAATTGAGCTCATTTTCAAAAGCTCATCTAAACTATCTCTCCCTCGGCATCACTAAAATTCAAGGAGAGTTATAATGTCATATAACACCAGGGTCCCCAAAGAAAGGTTGGACTTTAGGAGATGCAAAGTAAAGAATAAAACAAACTTCTCATTAGTGATGGCAGACTGAACTCACATTCATCTCCACCTCTCTCCAAAACCTCACTGACCTGACAAAAGGGCAGGGATATTTTAAAGGATAAAAGACAAAAAAGAAAAGGAGAGGCAATGAGTATAATAAAATTTTGAAAATCAGAAAGCAGAACTGATGGTGGTAATCGATACCAACAGAGCTCAGAAAACCAGATTCTCAACTAAAGGAGTGGAACGTGAAGAAGCACAAAATTGCCCCATAGAAACAGCTCAAGTAGACGGGTATTTGTAGCACCTGGGACCACTGGAGGTAAAAGTGGGGAGTTAAAACAGAATGATTCCGATTCCTTTCCCTGTTATATTTAAGGAATGCCTGTCCCAGCCCTAAGCTCCTCCCTCCCCCCCCCAAATGGGTAATTGATTCTCTGGAGAGGATGAAGCAAGGCGTCGACATGGGGGAAATTCTGAACTGGCATTAAGTCCTTTCTGTCTTTCTTGGAAGATGTGAGTAGGAGCATGCATGGGGTCATACTACATGTGGTCTGTTTAAATCCTTTCATAAGGATGGCAGACATGGACACACATTGTGCTAGCTGCAGGTATACTCAAGCGCTTGCACAGACATGCAGATGCTAACTGCAGCCTGACAACAGTGAGCACAGAACCACACACCCCTCCCTGCCCATCTTTCTTTCTGAAAGGTGCCATTCATTTCAGATATACATCAACAACCATCCCACACAGACCTGTCGTTGCTGTGATACTAACACTGTAAATTATTTACTGCATGTTAGGGAATTTGTCATAGAAACGAAACTGGAAGGGGGAGATGTATACAGAAACAAATATTCCCATATGTTAGGAAGCTACTGCTACACTTTTGTCTTTTATTCTCAAACACAATCTGCAACAGGTTCAGAGCTCTGCAGTCAGGCATGAAAGCAAATGCTGAACCCACTTTTAACGCCCACAGTTTTTAATCTGCTCAGCTCAAAGATTTTAGAAAGCAGCGTTCATTAGAAACAGCTCAGGGCACAACTGGAAATTTGAGAGTTTTCTGAATCTTCCATCTTGTAGGAGCCCAGTGAGCCAGCCATAATTTGCTCAGACCTGTCTTCCCCACATTCACACAGCATGCAGGATGTAACCTAATGGGCTTTAACTCTGTCCCCAGACACTCTTATTTATTGTTACTAACTGCTACAATACCTTCAGGTCAGTATCTCTGACAGTCCAATCTGATTTTGAATCTAGACTGAATATCCCATCTCTTCTTCTCTCTCCTTTTCTTTCAGAAGCAGTATAAATTACTGACATTAGCAATGATAGCAAACAGAAATTCTCAATAGCAAAGGTAGATTTTTGTGGTCACGGAAGTGGATTTAATCTTTGTATATGAATGCTCCCATGAAACACATTCCCTTGGTGTGGTAGCACTGGTAGCAACGCTGGGAGTGCCCAATTCCCCAGCATGACTTTCTCGGGAAGCTTGCATAACCGTCGCCTCATCTGCTATTAACTGGTTTCTGAAGGTGCAATATGGGCAAACCAACACTTATCTCTACTAAGGCACAGTGGCTGTGCCTTAGTGCCCCACAGTGTCACTTGGTGACAAAGAAGAGAAATTGCATGTGTCATTGCAGAACAGGGACTTGGGGTCGTATTCCAATCCCAGACCCACCACTTACTAGATAGATGTTACACACGTCGCGTAACTTTCCCCAGCCTCAGTTTCTTCAATTTGGAAATGAGATATTAAAATTCACCTTGTGGAGTTAGTGTGAGGAGTAAAAGATATCATGGACACCACACACACACACACACACACACACACACACACGCATCTTGCCAAAAAATGTTTACACATTTTAAGAAAGGAAAATACTGTGTTAAAAAATGTAATAATATACGCTGATAATGTTTGTTATCTTGTACATTTTCTTGTATCTCTTGTCATTGCGAAGGCAAATGTCACATATTACCATTTTAAGTGTTTTCCTTTCATAAAATGTGTACACAGTTTTGTCTCCCTCTGTGTATATGTGTGTGTCTGTATGTACTTGTGTGTGCATATGTAAATATAAATACCAAAAGACCCTGGTCCAGAAATGCTTAGTGGGTACTTAATACCTATTACTTACTGTTATTAGAGAATAGTTTTCTGTTAGATCTTTTTATGTTGTGCTATTATTGTAGAATTACTATGTTTGATAGAAAGGTAGCGACATCCTTCAAAATAGAGTAGTAAAAAAGTTCAAATTCTTTCTACTGGAACTTAGCAACCCACATTAAGAAAGAATATATTCAAAGCACGTGTCCTCTTTCTTCCTAACTCCTTTGATGGAGAAGTCTGGCTCTCTTCAGAGAAGGGTCTTCACAGGCCATGTTGCCATATGAACCATTTTGTCTTGCCAACTGCAGATAGAAATTTCTCCTTTAAATGTGGCCTCTCATCAGAACCCGTGCCAAGCCAGGCATCTTTCTGGCAGAAAGTATCTCACAAGCTCCATGTTCATCTTTCAGTGTCAAGTTCATTTTAAAAAATCAGCCTTTCGCAAAGTACCTCCAGGGGCCGCTTGCCACCTCTACTGAAGGCTGCCTTTGTACAGTGTTTTCTTATTTTCTTCTTTACCAAAAAAATCACTTTCCTGTTCCCCTAGAGATATGGCCCTTTGCAGCTGACCCAAGATAGAACACGAGATTCATATGATACAGAACTTCTCTTCATCCATTGCTACCCTTCTGGCCCCTTGAGTTTTGGCAAAAGAAACAGAAATAAATGAGGATATGATGAAGATAAAAGAGGACATCCCATTAAGGAGTCAGGAATGACTTTTTTTGTTGACTCCTGGGAAGCCAGGATGCGGCATGAGGGGAGAGATTACTGACGCCTTCATTACTGAGGGGTTTCCCTCAACGCTGTCACTGAGAGAGTGTTGCATAAAGCCAGGAATCATGAATACAGCAGTAGAACATGCTTCGATAGCTAAACATATGCAATAACTCATACATTTGCCTGGTAAATGAACATACAAGCTCAAATATTTGGGGAAAATGAGAGGAAGTCCAAGAACAAATATTTCTAAGGCTACATGCACTCATTGTGGAGCAGTCCATCTCTGGATGGACCTTACACAGATGGTGGTGAACAGATGATGTAAGAGAACACACAGATGTGGACTTGTTCAGAATCCTCAAGACCGGAGGTGTCAAACGTGTGAGACCCATCTGGCATCCAATCCCTGATATTCCCACTCATGGCCCAAAGAAACCACAAGCTAGAGACTCCTAGACTGTTTATTTTTAATTTGCTTGACTTAAATCAGAGTCAGTATTAAATTTGGTGGAACATAAAATGTACACATTTGGATAAAGGGCTTTGTAAGAAAATTAATTAAATATTAGAAATGCAATGTCACCAAGGTCCCTTCCAGGTATTTAGAGACGGGCCCATGAAAATGAGAGGCTTATGCTTTATTAGCCTGTCAATGGTTAAAGTTATCAGCGACAAGCGTGTTTTGTGGTTTGAATGCTTCCTTTGGTGTGGTTGAAAGTACTGACGATGAACATGACTTGCTGTTTGGATGCTTTATTTGGGCACCATACTCATCATGTCTTACTATAACTCCCTCAGTTGAACTGGGGGCCAAAAAAAAAAAGAAAAAGCTGTCAAAACCTGGATTCAGAGATTTGCAATGAAAACTTTAATATGGGAAAGAGATTTTAGTTTTCTAATCTATTTTGCCACATGAAATGACATTTAAAAAGTAATTTTTAATTAAAAAAACATAATACAAAATAAATGTAAAGAACAAAGGGATACAGCATCATCTGTCAATACCATGTTATTAAAGTTCCTTATAGTCTTTTTCAAAGGCCTGATAGTGTATGTGTGAGTGTGTGTGTTTAATCTAAATTATCTGAACTATATTCACGGCACAATTACCCTCTCACATGTTGCCTCAGTTTTATAGAAGATTAAGGGGTCGCGTTTTCTTATCTTCCTCTATTTATTATTTATGTGTGTGTTTGTTTATTATTGACGCCCTGGGAGGAACTTCATTCTATAATCAAGCTCAACATTAAAGTTTTGTGGGTTTTTTTTTAAGTTTTGTGATTTTAATATGGAAATAACATAGCTGATAATTTTGAATATCAAATTGCTATGGAAGAACTGTATGAAGATGTGTATGGTGAGCATTGTGACATAAATGAACTCCCTGAAACAGGAAGCAAGACTTTCCCTAAGGCACGGGAAACCCCTGACTAAATGACCGTCCAGCTTCTGGAATGGGGTTCTGATCTCTAATTCCCATTCCTGGTATTTATCATCTCTCATTCAGAGGGAGCATAAAGAGTGACTACCTTTTACATTAAAAAAAAATAGTTTTAATGTACCCAAACAAATGCTCCAGAGACAGTAAAAGCTTTTTTGGGTGACTGCCATGCTGCTATTTTCCACATAATATGTTTCAGAGATAATATTCATTCTTTTTTTCTGTATTTGTATGAAAAAAAAAAAGGCTGCAGATAATCTTTTTACGGTATATGAATTCCATTGACTTTTTTTCCAATTACTTTTTTAAAGTCCAAGTACTTCTGAGAGTTATTATTTTGTAGAAGCAGAATGGTGTGGCAAAGAGGGCATGCATTACCTGTAAGGAAGTCCAGATTCTTGTCCTATTCTCCATTGCTGGACTTTTCTTTCTCCTTTTTAAAGGAGGAACATTATTCTTCTGTAATGTCGAAGATTCCCTTCCAGCTTTAACAGTGTATAATTTGTTGATAGGTTTATTGTGTTGCTCTCTTCTTGGCAGTTTTGAAATATTATCTTGGCAACCATTATAGCCTATTGCTTCTTTTTGTCCAATCATCAGTGCTGAATTCAGCATTTCTCATTTAGCTCAAGCCCATGGTGACATCTGATAGCCCCCATATCCTATATGCCTTCTTTAGCCATGCCAGTGAAAGATTTTTGTAGAGGTTTTCCTAGTCTGTAAAAATCCTAGGTATTTTTGATACCAATAAAAACATGAGTTAAAGTCCATGTTCATTCATTCAACACTTTTTTTTAGCACCTACTGTATACTAGGAATCCCTGCAGACAGCAGGGATACAATAATGAACAACAGAGGCAAGATTTCTCTGCTCGGGTGTCTTAGAGTTTAGTGAGGGAGGTAGACATTGACCAAATCATAAAAATCAATGTGAAAATGCAAATGACAAGGGCTAGCAAAGGTAAATATATGGTGTCCTGAAAATTGGCAACTTTCATTTTACCTGCTTGGGGGGATCAAAGAAGTCTTACCAAGACATCAATGCTTAACCAAAGATCTAAAGGGTATCTTACAGGAAAGAGCAAAAAAAGAGAAGGAAAAGAAACTAGGGTAGAGAGCATACCACATGCAAATGACCCCGATGACAACAATGAACCCAAGTACATGGGGCTGAGGAAGGCGACCCTGGTTGGATCCCAGGAAGCAGGAAGAGACTGATAGGAGATGGGACTGGAGACATTAGCAGGGGCTTGACTAGCCAAGGTTCTTTTGTTCCAGTTAAGAAGTTTCATCTTTATATTAAGAGCAAAGGAAAATCATGGCTGGAACAACAGTAATGTGATTATATCTACTTATCAATCAGCATTTACTGGAGAAAGGAAAGAGATGAGGTAAATTTGTCCAAAGTTAGACTACCCAAAGCATTAAACGGTGCCATAATAGTTTTATTGTTATTCTGGACTCTTCTCTGACTGATAAGCTAACCTTCCCTGAATGTCTCATTTCTATAGAGTATATCACGGACTTAGCTAGAATGGTATTGAAGGGACGATAGACAGTTGACTGTTCTCTTGTTGATTTCTGCATTATTTATATTATTGATGTGGATTTAGACATCTGAAGGACAGTGTTAAATCCCACAGGAATCCCACAGAGTAGACTCACAGCTCTGCCAGATGAAAGATAACATGCTTGCCTGTTCTCCAGGACCACCTCTTCAATGAGATGACAGGTGCTTGACAATATGCCCCAAAGGGACTGGAAACCCCCAAATGATTCTGATAATTCTCCCTATAGCCTTGTGACAATTCTACAGCCTTGTGACAATTTTCTCCCATTTCTTAATTAAACATACTCATCTTCTTTACTAAGAAACTAAATAATTTCCATGAGATATTCCAACTTCTGCTAAATAGCACCTCACCATCACATCACCATCCCCCAAAAAATAACTCCCCACCACACAGAGCATCAGAAAGCCCACAACTCTCTTAGCTTAGAATGCCCCCTGGTTCTTGTGTACTGTTAGGGAATCTCAGGCAGAATCCCTGGCCCTCACCTTCCTCCCACCCTGTACTGCAGTGATGCCTGTTGAGTGGAAAAAGAAGGGCTAGATGGACGCAGCTTCAGTTTTCTCAATCCCTGTTTCCTAAGGCAACACCAACAGAAACTTTGAGAAGGTGATGTTCATTAACATTATTAGTTTTCAGATACCCAAAGTCACAAGAGTAAGAGTTCCCATTCAGGTTAATGGACAAAATATTTGTTTAAGACACACCAGACTCCCAATACATATCCAAAAGAAACATTTTTCACAGCTGGACACAATGGCTTATGCCTTTAATCCCAACAGTCTAGGAGGCTGAGGCATGTAGATCATTTGAGCTCAGGAGTTTGAGACCAGCCTGAGAAAGAGTGAGACCTGATGTCTACTAAAAATAGACAAAACTAACTGGGCTTTGTGGTGGGTGCCTATAGTTCTAGCTACTTGGGAGGCTGAGGCAGGAGGATCACTTGAACCCAAGAGTTTAAAGTTGCTGTGAGCTAGGCTGAGGCCACGGCACTCTACCTTGGGCAATGGAGGGAGACTCTATCTCAAAAGAAAAAATGAAACAGAAAAAAAAAGAAGAAACTTTATTCACCTTATTGTTTGACTGAGCCCACGTGTTCACTTGTCAGGCTGGCACTGCTTGACTTGATAGTGGGAGGACTGGCCTGAGGACAGGAGAGGGAGCTGAGGAAGGGGAACATAAGCAGGGGATGGTGGACAGTTGGCGTCTGACCTCCACAGAGCTCCAGAGCCTGGCCAATGGCAAGGTATAAGATAACCCTTTGTGCCCTACAAGATCAGATTTTGTCGACTGTGGGTGAAATTGTTCTCTAATAAAGTACAGTCTGACAATAGAAGAGAGCTTCCGCAAGTTATCTGAATGGCTTCCAAAGGCTGCAGTGATTGTTACGCCCATTAAAATACACAGCTAACAACAAGAAAAATAAGAAAAATGCATGGAGATTTGATTACTCTCTGCATAGACACATTTTTTTCCCCTTTTGGAGAAAAGTATTAGGCTACAGGAGAGCACACGACACGTGTTCCTGTTGCTACTGCACTTCTGTCGTCCTTCCGATTAGGTTAAATGGATTTTACTGGTTTGTAGGTAGCCTAACCATCACGTCCATCACCTTTTGTCTCTCATTATTCTTTCCTCTCTTCGAGATTTTTATTAAAATGAGAAAAGAATGTTTACTGACTGTGATTATTAGCTTGCACAGGCTGGCTTATGAAATGGATTGTTAGTGCCAGAAACACAGGCCTAGGAATTCTGTCATCTAGTCTCTGATGTGGCACGCCAGTTCTCAGGGAATGGCTTATTCTAAATAGTGTTTGCTGCTATTCATAAATATATAACGACAGTGATCCTTAAGTAAACTTCATCCAAATCACTCAGTCCTGCACTAGCAATGACTGTTCACCCAGTAAAGAGCAATGAGAGGCAGCTGCTCTATCCAGGGGATGGGATTAGCCATTATGCATCTGCAGCCCCACTAGCCCTCCACAGCTAAAGGCCAGTCTCCAGAACTGGGAAGGGCTAATTCACTGCTGTGGAAGCTCTGAAATTTCCAAGGTTAAATGAGAAGATAAAGCAACCATAACAGAAAAATGGAATGAGCAATGAAAGGGAAAATGTGTTAAAGTTTGACAAACAACATCGTTTTCTCTCCGAATTTATAGATTATTACAAAACCTAATAAAGGAATATTTTAAAAGGATACTCTAGTTACTCCATGAACTAAAAATGAGTACATGGAAATACATATCTTAGTCTAGGATAAATATTCAATTTTTTTTGTCTTAGTTTTTGTTTTTTTGAGACAGAGTCTCACTTTGTCACCTTTGATAGAGTGCCTTGGTGTCATAGCTCACAGCAACCTCAAACTCGTGGGCTCAAGCAATCCTCTTGCATCAGCCTCCCGAGTAACTACAGGTGCCTGCCACAACGCCCACCTAGTTTTAGAGACAGGGTCTTGCTCTTGCTCAGGCTGATCTCAAACTCCTGCATCAGCCTCCCAGAGTGGTAGGATTACTGGTGCAAGCCATCATGCCCAGCCAAGAGTCAATATTGTAATAATAGCATTTCTGTATAATATTTGCACAATCTCAAGCAAAGTACCAAGATGATTCTAAATTTTATACTTAAAAAGCATATAGAAAAGTCAGAATGATTATGAAAATTAACAATGAAAGACAACTGGCACTACAAAATATTAAAATGTAGTAGTCTATAATATCTTAAATAGTTTATACTGGCCAAGATATTCAGAAGAACAGTGAAAAAGGAGAATCATATAGAAAGTAAGTACCTACAGAGATTTAGATATGATAAAGGTAAGTGGCAGATTTTTTAGTCAATATTGTTGGAACTTCTGCTAGTGGTTTAAAAAAGGTAAGATTTCTTTCTTTCATTCTCCATGAAATTAAGGTCCAAGTAGAAAAAAGAATAAATATATAAACAGAAAAAGGAAAAATAGTCAAATAAGAACAAAAGAAAAATACCTATTTTTTAAAGGTCTGAAGTGGAAAATTAGAAAAAAGAAGCCATACAAAATATTGGCAAATTTATATAAATTTAAAACTCCTGTCACTTGTCAAGTTAACGTAAACCAAGTCAAAGGAAAAATGCCTAAAGAAACTGTTTTCAGCCCTTATATTCTAAGGATTAATAGATTTAATATTATTATAAAATAATGTTACAGAAAAACGTTTATATTCTAATAGGAAAATTAGAAAAAAATGTAAATTCATAGTAGCATAAAACAAATATTAACATAAGAAACATGTTCAGACACTCATGGTTTCAAAAATTTAACCAAATGACCATATTTTTACATATCGGAATTATGAAAATTTAAAGTTTTGATATCATCAAATCCCAAGAAAAGTACACTAAATCACTAGATAGAGTTGGCAGAGATTTAAATTACTGCAATTTGTATAGTCTTTAGGTGTATCTCTAAAAATGTGAAATCCACATGTGCCAATTTTACTCCTAAAAATTTATCCTACAGAGATATTCACTAATATTTCAAAATACATCTTAAGAAGGTTCATTATAATATTCTTTGAAATAGCAAAACAAAATAAAACAGAACAAACCATATAACAGAAACAAAAATCATAGAAACAACCTAGGTCCATAAAAAGAAAACAATTAGATCACCATGCATTGATTAAAATGAAAGAAGTCCATTTACAATGTGGGCTTACTGTCCTAGGGTCACTGATGTGTGAAAAACAATCACCATCTGTTAAATAGGGAATCTTTTCCCCACTGAATGTTTTTAATTGGCTTATTGAAGATCAAATAACGATAAGTAGCTGGGTTCATCTCTTGGTTCTCTATTCTGTTCCATACATCTACCTTTCTGTTTTTGTGCCAATACTATGCAGTTTTGATCACTATTGATTTATAGTATAATCTGAGGTCTGGAAGCGCGTTTCCTCCTGCTTTGTTTTTATTTCTGAGTAATGTCTTGGATATTTAAGTTTTTTTTTGATTCCATATAAAACTAAGAATTATTTTTCCAAGATCTTTAAAGTATGACATCCCTCAGAATGGGAGAAGATATTTGCAGGATATGTCACTGACAAAGCCTTAATAACCAGAATCCATAGAGAACTCAGAAGTATTAGCAAGAAGAGAATAAGTGATCCCATCTCAGGGTAGGCAAGGGACTTGAAGAGAAACTTCTCTGAAGAAGACAGGTGCATGGCTTACAGACACATGAAAAAATGCTCATCATCCTTAATCATCAGAGAAATGCAAATCAAAACTATTTTGAAATATCGTCTAACCCCAGTAAGATTAGCTCACATCACAAAATCCCAAAACCAGAGATGCTGGCATGGATGTGGAGAAAAGGGAACACTTCTGCACTGTTGGTGGGAATGCAAACTAATACGTTCCTTTTGGAAAGATGTTTGGAAATCACTTAGGGATCTAAAAATAGACCTGCCATTCAATCCTTCAATTCCTCTACTAGGTATATATCCAGAGGACCAAAAATCACTTTATAACAAAGATATTTGCACCAAAATGTTTATTGCAGCCCAACTCATAATTGCTAAGTCATGGAAGAAGCCCAAGTGCCCATCAATCCATGAATGGATCAATAAATTGTGGTATATGTACACCATGGAATATTATGCAGCCTTTAAAAAAGATAGAGACTTATCTCTTTCACGTTTACATGGATGGAGCTGAAACATATTATTCTTAGCAAAGTATCTCAAGAATGGAAGAAAAAGTATCCAATGTACTTTGAAACCAATTTATGGCTTTCATATAAAAGCTATAACCCAACTATAGCCCAAGAAGAAGGGGAAAGAGGAGAGGCATGGTTGGAAGGAGGGTAATTGATGGACCACACTACGGTGCATTTTACAAGGGTACATGTTAAGTTTACTAAGTGTAGAATATAAATGTCTTAACATAATAACTAACAAAATGTGGTGAAGGCTATGTTAACCAGTTTGATGAAAATATTTCAGATGGTATATAAAACCAGCACATTGTACCCCATGATTGCATTAATGTACACAGGTATGATTTAATTTAAAAAAGAAAAGAAAATTTTTATACTATAAAAAAAAACAATTGAATTTATAACTGAGTATAGTTTGATCCTGTTTCTGCTTTTTCTCTTATAAAATGTAAATTACTATGAGTTTATATAGACAAAGAAAAGAGACACAACACTTCTTTCAGCTCAAAAAAAAATTCCTGGTAAGTATTAACAATGTTTTGAACTCCCCAGTTGTCTCTAATTTACAACCTAAACTTTAAGGCCAACTGGCAATTCTGATTTTCATCAGCCCAAATCTTACTTACTCATCTTTAAGGATACCCTGCTGAAGTCTCTTAACTCTTTCAAGTATTTGCCTTAAAGTTCCCAGTGAGAACACTTTACAGGCAGGCGGTGAAATGTTGACATCAGGTAGCACCTGAGTGTGGCAGGTCAGGGGATGTTATAAAATGGCAAAGATGTCTAAACCATAGTCTAGAAACAACTGCAGTTTTACGTGCATAGGTAAAGGAGTAAAAAATAAAATCTATCAATTCCCTCAATATCTTAATCCTGCTGAGTATTTCTACACAGCTCAGTTAATTCCAAAAAGTCAATCGTGTTCAAAGGTGGAAGGTTTTAAGAGAAAAAGTACTTTAAGAACATGTGCTGGCATGTAGTACTTCAGTGGTACAAAGAAGACATTTGTTCCTGTAAAGGCGTGACAGTAAAGCTGCAGGGAAGTCAGGCCAGGCCCCAGGTCACCCCCAGTGAGGAGAGTGGCTGGAGGGGATTTGTCCCACCAGTCAGTCCTGCCAGGCCCCAGGTCACCCCCAGTGAGGAGAGTGGCTGGAGGGGATTTGTCCCACCCTCCACAGGGTGTGGCTCTTTACCATCTCTGTGCTGTGCTTGTGCCACGTTCCCATCTGATCTTCCCAGGCAGCATAAGGTTGCCATAAACTTGTACATTCTAGAATATACAGATTCTAAAATTCTACAATTTGCTGCCTCCTGATTTGGACAAGTTTCTTAACTCCTCAAACTATAAAATGTACCATAATCCTCTCATCTATAAAATGAACCATAAAGCCTATGTCCCAGGGTTGTTGAGAGGATTAAATGACACGAAGATTGTAAAGCACTCAGCCTGGTGCCTGACACATAGTAAACACTTAGAAAATGCTATTTCAACATTCTTACCTTTCAATCCTTTGTTTAAAATGGTCATATAACCTGGGGCTTGTCTGATGTCTTTTCTTTTATCCCTATACCTCCCACCTAACTAAATTAATTCTGAAACAGGACAGTTGGCACAATCTTTACCTCTGCGCCCCTTTGTGCGGTTAGGTAATTGATGGTTCCATCAATTCACAGTAACATTGCAAACAATTACAGTACGCGAGCTGCACACACTTCCCTTGGTTTTGTCTTACCAGTGTTGAGTACATGCACACACTACAATCGCCCAATGAATGTTGTTGCTTTAGCTCTCTGACAGCTGAAGAGGTACAGCACCTCCAGGTTGTAATATTTACTGCCCGCATCATACAACTGAGTAACTAGTTAACCAACCATCCAAGGAAGAAAATAACGGGCTGATCAGAACTTATGATAACAGCTCCTGTGGGTCGATTTCAGAATTCACCTTCATACTCTGTATGCTGAGCTACTTCTCTGGGAGAGACACTCCGTGGCTACACGTCGTAATTTTTCCTCAGTATATGGGCTGCTGTAAAAATAGGCGCAATCAGCAAGGAAGGAGCTGCTTGCTTTCTCAAGCTTGGTAACTATCATATCAGGAGATGAGTCATCTTTGGTAGAAGATATATAATGAAGCTATTATAGGATGTTTGCAAGGTAAATAAAAATATCATTAGTTGCTCGTTAAGAAAATTAACCTATATAGGGCAACAAAAGAAAAATCACCGATTAGACCCATAGTTAATTTAATTTATACTCCGCTAACCCCAGGTAATGAAACACATGAAGTACTACTTGTCCTTATGGATGAGATTCAAGCTCATTTTTTAAGGATCCAGGCAAGTTGTCCTGTCCTAAATTACCATGTCAAAAAAGTAAATGAAATCACAAAACTGGTATTTAAAATGATATCAACATGGGCAGCACCTGTGGCTCAGTGGGTAGGGCGGCGGCCACATACACCAAGGTTGATGGGTTCAAACCCAGCCTGGTCAAGCTTAAAAAAAATAAAAAAGTAGCCAATGACAATTGCCACATACACACACAAAAATAGCAAGGTGTTGTGGTGGGGACCTGTAGTCCCAACTACTTGGGAGCCTGAGGCAAGAGAATCTCTTTAAGCCCAAGAGTTTGAGGTTGCTGTGAGCTGTGTGAAACCATAGTACTCTATCCAGAGTGACATAGTGAGACTCTGCCACAAATAAATAAATAAATATAAATAAAATGACATCTACATGTCTCTGCTGCTATTTGGATTTTTTTTTCCCTTTTTTTTCTTTTGGACTAATGTTTAGGTTACAATGCTGCATTTGTTAGGTAGAGTCCCTGGTTATGTCCTGGACCCAAGAGATACATATATCCTTACACTGTGCCTGTTAAGTGGGAGCACCCCAATCCTCCTCCCTCCTCCCCTCTTTCTCCCTTGTTCCCCCTCCCCCCAATTTCAATTGAATTGAGTATTTTGCTTCATATTAGAATTGAGTACACCAGATACTTGCTTTTCCTTTCTTGTGATCCTTTACTAAGAAAAATGTGTTTCAGCTCCATCCAGGTTAATACAAAAGATGTAAATTCCTCATCTTTTTTTATGGGTGAATAGTATTTTATCTACCTCCCTCCTCACCACTGGTGACTCCACAATGTCTAGATAAAAAGAGAGTTCAGGTTGCCTGGTGTGGTGGCTGATGCTTGTCTCTTGGGAGGCTGAGGTTGGGGTATTGCCTGAGCTCACAGGTTCAAGACTAGCCTGAGCCAGAGCAAGATCCCACCTCTAAAAACAGCTGGGCATTGTGGCAGGCATCTGTAGTCCCAGCTACTTGGGAGGCTGAGGCAAGAGTTGAGCCCACGTTTTTGAGGTTGCTGTGAGATATGACGCCACATACTCTACCAAGAGAGACAAAGTGAGACGCTGCCCAAGGGGGAAAAAAAGAGAGTGCAGAGGTCATCTGGTTGGAAAAGAAAGACTGGGGACCAGCCTTGCAGCTGTCTGAGCAGAGCAAGCCCCTATCCTGTTACATCTGGATGTACTTTTGGAGGGGCCCATTGGGGGCTTTCTGATGGAGAGCCCAGATGGCTGCTCTCTGGCACTACCCCTGCCATTTTCAAACTCTAGAGAAGCTGTGATGGATACAAACCAACTTTCATAAGAAAAATTTGCACTGATGTCACTATAAGGGATCAAAACAGCAGCTGGTAATCACTGAGTTACATTGGGTAAGTCCCTCACTATACAACTGGGTTTACTCATTTTTAAAATAAAGAAGTTGGACAAAATCAATTCCAGTATCCTGCAATTCTCTTACTATGATTGTATTAACGTCTACTAACTGGCAAAATTTTATAAAACTAAATCCTCATTCCAGGTTCTCTGTTCCCAGCAAGAAGAACACACAGGAAAGCTTTCCTTGAGAGTAGATAGTATGTGAGAAGCGCTCCAGCTGGGTAGCCATGGTCTGGGCTCAGTGTCAGTTCTAACACTCCACTTGTGTGACCTTGGGTAAGTCTTGCTATCTAGCTAAGCCTCAGTTCTATCAGCTATAACATGAGGATAATATTCTTGACTCCGCAAGTTGTTGGATCTGAGATGTTGTAAGTATTGAGTGTTAGCTGTTATTACTAAGAAATTAATAGAAATAAATACAAAAACAAGTAAAAAAGGGACAAATACATATATTATAGTCCAGAAAAGACCTCTCTGGATCAGTATTATATTTTCATAAGACACTTAATCCAAATAAACCACAATTATATTTACTCCTAACCTTGAAGTGTCCATTAATATTTATTAATTAGCAGCAAAGATAGTGCAGAATAATTCCTCTAGAAAGATTCTTCTCCTCTACATTTTTTTTAGGGAATGAATAAACTATGATTAAAAACTCTTACAGCTTCACACATCAGACACTGATCTAATTTCTCCTTTATACTGCAGTGAGGTCACATTCCTGGGTTTGTGACATAGCAGCAGGTTGCCATGGAGACAATAGTTTTATGAGTAACTCTGCTTTGCAATGACTTCACAGCAAGGTTACCAAGAAGCAGATGGGCTGTGAAGGAGATGAACCCCCTTGTCTAAACACAAATAGCATTGATAATTAATTAGCTGAAGCAGCAGGGGAAATAATGAAAATGTGCAGAAGGTAGAATGATTTCTATTTATTACAGATTTGCTAGTTCTGTTGCTCACACCAGAGGAAAATCACATCTCTCCCTGTCTCAGGGAAGTTGCATGATATACTGACTAAACATGGCGCTAACTGGTTTGAGTTTGCTGGGGTTCCCTTTCTAGACTCTTTGATTTCTTGGTTAAGGTAGCAAAGTAAGTATGTGAGTATTTTGAGAGGCTTTCTTAAAAAATTGTATTTTATTAAGTCAAATGTACATAGATCATGAATATATTGGTTTGAGAGGCTTTAAATGAGGTCCCAGCATTCCTCTTGTTCTTTCACTGTGATATAGTTTCTGAAGTTAGCTGAATTCCAGGAGTTGCAGTTGATGGGATTTGAGAAGAGGGACTGATATCTTCAAGTGCCTGTGAAATCATAGTTCTATCTGGCATCACAGTTCTATCAACCACAGCATCATAGAGCTATAGTTAGTAGTTATAGAAATGATGTGAAGACCACCTTTGTCCAGAGTCTCTGAACAACTAGGTTTCTGAGATATTTTTCATCTAAGGTAAGATTTGGTTAAAATATCACCCTCTTTACTTCATCTTGGAATGTGAACTCAGTGTGGTACCATTAATTATCACAAACATCTGAATCTACAATTGACAGCTCTCTGTCCTAGAACAGTTAAAAATGGGAGAATAATTATTACTTGACTAAGGGAGTTAGTATTGAAGGCATATGATGGAGAACAAGATGGAGTCTGTCAGGCTAGGTCACTGTAAGTCCTGCCTGACCTTCACCCCTGTCTCCCAGTCTCACTGGTTTGTAACTTTAGCTCCCACCCTAAAGATGCCTATCCTGAGTAGTTTAGGTGGATCAATTTAGGAGATTAACCTTTAAACTGGAATGTTGTAATGGGTCACTGAGTTATCCTGATTATTATATGGAATAGGGGTTGGTAGCATCTTTGCTTTGAACTTTTGTGTGTAAAACTGTAATTTGGGAAATGGTAGAACAGAACAGTCTTGGAACAGCTACTCTCACTGTTCTCCAGAATCCAGGCCTTCTGACAAATACAGTTTGGACCTATCCCTGTCCCTGTGTATTGGCTGACAGTGATAAGCAGCCAGACCCTCTTAATCTAGTTTCATTTTGTTGGAAATGAAAATTTTCCCAAACATAGTGATACAGGATTCCCCCACTTAGGACTGGACAGGGATACCCCATTCCCTAGGCCCAGGTGAGCTCAGAAATCAGATTCCCACTTCCAAGTAAAAACAGGCTGCCTTTTCCAGGGGGTACCCTGGGGGCTCTAAGAAGATCATGAACAAGGCAGCCTAAGACTTTGCGGGTGGGTACACTTTGAGTTGAGGGAAAGCAACACTCTAATCCCTCCCCTGAGACAAAAACTGCAGAGATCTAATAACCTTGCTGGAGAAGGAGTGGACTACATTCAACTTTGAAAGGATATTTTTCCACCTACCAAATCCTAGGCAAAATGTAATTCTCAATATATACCCCTAGACAAAGGACCCTAGAGAGATTTCCAACTTGAGTCTTCCTCTTTACCAGAAGCTCTGGTCCTTCTGTATTCCGTTCTGTCTAATAAAATACCATCTGATAAAACCACTTGTGGTCCCTAGGTTCATTCTTCAAATCCTGGAGACCAAGGACCTACTGAAGAAGAAATTCTGGTAACATGGGCTCATAAAAAAAATAACAAATGCACCCTTGATAATGAAAAGGTTAGGAATCCATAATCTAATTCAAAATTTTAAATAAATGAAGTTCATATTTAATTCCAAGTATTCTCCATCCCATCCAAATGCTTGGAAGACAGAATTATTATTTTTTCTCACTCTACAGATGTAAAGGGTGTTTAGAGTTAGGGACAGTGGCTCATGCCTGTAATTTTAGCACTTTGGAAGGTCACGGTAAGAAGATCACTGGAGGCTGGGAATTAGATACCAGTGTGGGCAACACAACAAAAGCCATCTCTACAGAATTAAAAAAAAGAAAAAATTGCTGGGCATGGTGGCATGCTCCTGTAGTCTTGGCTACTTGAGAGGCTGAGGTAGGAGGAGCCCAGAAGTTCAGGGCTGCAGTAATGTGGTGAGTTACTGACACAGGTACAGGGTTCCCCTGCTCAGGCCTGGACAGGGCCCTCTCCATTTGTCTAGGCCTAGGTGAACTCAGAAATCAGACCCTCATCCCTAGGCGCAAATCGGTTGCCCTTTTACACCCTCTGGGCTCTAAGAAGGTCAGGAACAAAGCAGCCTGAAAGATTATAGGCAGATCCTCCCTGAGTAGTAGAGAGTACACACCCTAATTCCTTGCCTGAGGCAAAAACTGCATGGACCAGTTGCTATGCTAATTTTAGTATTATTTTCTGCTGGCAGACCGCTGGCCAACTGTAATACACTTCTCCGACACCCTGCCAGCAAAACAGAAAAAGCAGCATTGAAACTTCCTAGACTGAAGTTCAGGCGAGGGGTGTCTAAGTAGAACCCCCTCCTTGTAGCTTCTATCTACTCTCTTTTGCTCATCATCCTTATCAATCTTTTTCCTTCCAATAAACTCTATCCTGTTGCTTATCTGTGTGGTGGTCTGTGGTTTCATTCTTTGAACCCCAAGACCAAGAACTCAGCTTAGAGAGAAATTCTGGCAAGATTATGATTAGGCCACTATACTCTAGTCTGGGCTAGAGAGCAACATCTCATCTCTAAAAAAAAAAAAAGAAAAAGAAAAAGAAAGAAAGAGGAAAACATGTTCAGTAAATTTTAGAAACTACACATCTTGTACAGCTCATATTGTCATGAGGAGATTATGTGACTGTTACAGATGTCACCACAATGTAAATTATCCCAACATTCTAATGAGTTGATGTACATTCTTACTATTTTATGCTTTTTTGCCACTTTGTTTTAACAAGCTTGTTAAGGATACATGAGTATGTTATTCATCCCTTTCACAAATATTGTCCACTTTCTGGGTAAGATCTCTGGTGAAAACCCATTTTTCCTTTGAATATAAAGAAAGGAGGACGTAGCTCTCCTGACGTGATAGCTGGTCTGCTCTCCACCTTGTCGGAAACGCAGCCCCCACCACTGCCTTCTTGAGAGAAGGCACCAAGGGGGAGATAATGTATGATTACTTGTCTGGGGGGATTTTAAATTATGTGAATATCTGTCTATCTACAAGCAGAGCACAGCCATCCATTCTTTCCTCAGTCAGTGTGAGATAAGAACTTGGGGAAGTGAGAAGAACTTTGAGATGGATTAAAACGAATGACCTAGAGATCAAATGATTTATGTACACTATCTGATTTTCTCTGAGAAAATGACTAATTTCCCAACCCTGTGGACAAAGGAAATGAAATCAACAACAAATTTTCCAGATGAAGCTAAAAACACTCCAGAATCTAAAAGGCCATGTTCCATCTGAGCCACATGTCACGTCTTTAACCCTTCCAACTGCTGAGATGCATTAGAAAAAGGAGAATTCAAAAAAATAATCAACTGTGTCTAGCTGGTGAGCTGGGTGATTTGATTTTCATGTATTTGTGAGCTGGTGAGGCATGCCAACATCTCTCTGTGTGTAAGCATCGAGGCCAGCAATTAACCCTGTTCCTTTAGCAATCGCATTGGTTTCAGAATCTCAGTCAAAGCCACATCAGACCCAACCCCAGGCTAATGGCTTATGCTGCGCTTGACTGATGTGAAGTCCAAAAGGTGGCAGCCAGCAAGGTGCAGACTTTCCTCTCAAAAATTCCTTTTTGTGTAACGAATTAGACCAGGAAGACAAAGTGCTTGGAGAGAGTACTGAAATGATTTTTCAAGAAGTTTCATCTTTTTTGTTGTTTTCTTTTCTTCAAAGACAATTTTTTTTTTTTTTTTGCAAACACATGGGAAAACAGAACTCAGAGAAAGATGAACAGCCATGAAGTACCACAGACAATTTTGTTGTAAAGAGAAACACCTACCTCTTCTTTAGAGATGGAAACCCAGATTCAGGGAGAGAGGATTCTGGAATGTCTTCTCAGAGGCCTCTCCCTCGGTCTCTGATGATTGCTTCCAAAAACATCGTGTATGTATCTCAAGAATGGAAAACCAAACACCACATGTACTTGATACTAAGTTGGAACTAGTCCATCAACACTTGTGTGCACATATGGACGTACAGCTCTGTGGGAATCAAGGCAGTGGGAGCAGGTAAGGGGGCGGGGTGTAACTCACACCTACCGGGTATAATGCACATGCTCTGGGTGAAGGGCGTGCTTATAACTTGGACCTGAAAGATACAAAACAAACTATATATCCAAAATGTGCATATCCCCGTAATATGCTGAAATTTAAAAAAGTGCCACAACTGCAAAAGCTACAGAGAACTCACTGAAAGTATAAATAAAATCTTACAAAATGAAGTGACTGCACCCCCGAACTGAGTTCGCTGAACCCTCTGTGGTGAAGCCCTACTATGCAACAGGGATGGGGAATTTAACAGTGAATGAGACCCAGTTCTGCCCTCCAGAACAGGTGAAGGAATTAATGAGGTGAGCTATTTCTCTACAATACCATAACTAATCAGTGCAGAAATTCAAAAGAAGAAAGAAAATTGGCTAAGTTATTAAAAGGAGAGGAATCTTACAAACATCTGGAGGACAGCCAATGACTCAGGCTGATAAACCTTCCTAATAACTACACTTTATAATAAACTAGAATTATATTAGAAAAGAACAAACAGACAACCATTTGCCCTGAGATCTCGGACCAGTATGACTTTTCAGGTACATGGGCTTATAGAATTTTTAGTTTTTGAGCTTTAATTCACTTTACCCAGTAGTTTGGGTCACTAGACTGATACAGTTCTGAAAAACTCTCTGCCTCTGGTCAGCCCAAATCAGCAGACATGGGGGCAGGAAGATCTGGCTGGTGTCCTGCTCATCATCGTCTCCTCCCACTGAGGCCCATCTCTTCTCTACTCAGCCACATAGCTGCCCCTCTTGCTCCCCTTCCTATGGAGACTGGGAGAGAGAGGAAGGGGACCGTGCTGCTCCTTGTCATTCATTAGAAGGGGGTGGGGAACAAGGCTTGTTTAAAGCTTCCCGACTCCTGCCAGCAGCAGCCCCACCATCTAAGAGTGGGTTAGAAATTGACAAGGTCAAGCTCCACCACAGACACAGGCCAAATCAGAACCTGCATGTTAACAAGATCCCTGGGGATTCATATAAAAATTTGAGAAGCACTGGCCTAGAAGACATCTCTTCCCACTGAGAAGGAACTGAAAAAGCAAGTGCTGAGAAAATAAAAGAAATTTCCCTTGGAGATAAATAGCAAGAAAAGGGTAGACAGCAAATAGGGGAATCTGTATACAAGAGGAAGAGGGAGACAGAAACGGAAGAGCAAGAGAGAAGAAGAGGAAGAAGAAGAGGAAGAGGGAGGTGGAGGGCAGGCAGAGGAAAGAGGGTATGAAAAGATCCACCAACATAAACACTTCTGCTTAAGATTTTTTAGCACACTCTAGATCTCAGCTGCTGTGCGTTACTCTGAATCTAGTACATGGCACATCTGTAACCTACCTGAGATGTTTACAATATGTTCTAACTAGTAGGAAAATAACCTTGACTTTTCTCCTTAACCTGAGCACTAGGTTTAATGGAGGAAGTCTTCCTGACATTGCCCTCACTGGCCAGGAGTTAAGACAGTCACTAAAAGAAATTCTCATGATGATTTTTGAAGCATGAATCCAGCAGTGCTATTTTTCCAAAAGAGGTACAGACCTCTCTCGATTATTTGGCATTCTTTATACCATCAGGCACAGAATTGTGATTCACAGGGTTAGGAAGAACATAAAAACCAGTCCAATTTCTGACCTGATGCTAGATTCCCTGCCATCATACAGGTCATCATTGCCCAGCTTTTGCTTGGATAAAATAAATGAAAGAAAACTCAAAATTCATGTTCATATGCCATTGAGCATTCAGAGACATTGCAATTGCCTTGTCCTTTACTTTGAGAAGGCAATATTCTACTGATAAAATACATCACACTCCTTTAAGTGTGGCAGGCTTCTCTCAAAAACAGTTAAGTTTCAGAGCAGTGGTTCAGGGAGTGAAAAAGTCCCTTCATAAACAAATCCTTTTGCCTAACTGAAAAAATATACAGTACTCATAAAAATTATAATTAGAGCCCAACATGAGAGAGATATAGTTCTTGTAATAATTATAGTGATAAATATTCCCCAAGATTTACTATTCTAGAAAATACATTTGTCATTATTATTCATAGTATATTACTGATATATTATTATTATGTTATATTACTGAAATAACAATAATAGGTTACTTGCTTAGAGCCTGGGCCTTTGGTATAACTAAGTTAGGACACTTAGAAAGGGTTCCCTGAAGACATTTCTTCAATTAAAAAAGGAGACTGACAGATCTCACAGTCTTACTGCCAGGTTCCAAATGATTTCCTCCTTTTAACAAGTGTTTAATTTGCTTTCCTATACTAATCATGCTGTGCAAATTGTTGGCCTCTGCTACTCAGTGACAAAGCAGATGGCATTTCACTGGGCCCCATCAAACCGGCCACCAGCCCCACCTTCCACCCTTGGCATTTTCCATCCTTCCTCTCTGCCCCCAACCCTGTCCTGCCTTCTTGTTTCCTATAACCCAGACACAGATCTGGGGCCAGTTACTTCTCTGGGAAGATGTTGGATGGCACTTTGGCAGTGAAAGAGTGAATTGGTCATCTGTAGAGTAACAGCAGCAGGAAGAAATCCCCCTTTACCATCTCAGGACCTCTTCCCATTCTTAAAGAACACTCATAAGATCACAGCACACATTAGCCTGGCCTCATTATAGACTCAGATTCAGGGTCATGTCAGGCCAAAACAGGTAACTCAGTGATTTAAAACAAACAAACAAACAAACAAAAAAACAACTCCCCAAAGCAGGAGAAATTGTATCCCTGTGATCAGGGGAGGGGAGGGGAGATGGGCAGTAAATGTGAGGAAGACACATGAGTGGAAAGAACATTGATAATGTCCTCAGGGAGCTCAAGGACACAGTCTCCTCTGAAGGCTGAGGCAGTATCCCCAACTCCACCTTGGTACCCCTGGCTCCCTGTCTTGTTTTAGGTATGCTACACTAGTTATCTTCTTGCACTGCCTTCATCTTTCTGCCTCACTGGATCAAAGGTCCATGAAAAATCAGGCGTGAAAAGGCATGCATGATAGTTGCACATGCACTATATTAAAACTCCCAAGTGTACCTGGGGCATTCAGACGTCCACCATGCTTAGAGACACTATTTCCTCTGTCATCTAGGTGAAATGCCCTTCATCTTCAGAATTATTAAGGATCCATTCAGAGATCTCACCTCTTGTGTAATTCCTACCCGGAGCACATAAAGACTGTGCCCCTCTAAGGCAATGCTTTTTGCCCCATTTTGCACCTGCTACTTAGCTAAGTAAGAGCAGACCCTTCATTCTTTGACACAAGACTCTCCACACTGAAATCTAAACATGGTTTTCTGGCCCATCTCCTGCTCTGATCCAGACCGACCCTATGGCCTTATCTTATTGAAACTCATATTTTCTTTCTCCTATGCCTTGTCTTGGCATCAGGAATTCCTTTCATACAGAGTTCAGCAGTCAAACAGCTTATCTGTTCAAGATTGGGACTAAAACCAGTTCCTAATTAAAAATGCAACAGGACATGATATATTTCTCTGTTATATATGATTACACACATGAATGAGTTGGACAATTAAGTTCGCAAACTCATCCTGGAAAAAGTGCTATGTGGTTCATTGCTGAATATCGCTATGGTCACCTTCAAAGTTGGCGCAAGTGGCTGGTCTACCTTTCAGAGCACTTTACTAGGATGAGTTTGTGAACTTAATTGTCAGACCTTCGTATGACAATAACTCTGATGCCCATTCCAGGAAATAAGTTGCAAAATTGCTTTGAGGAGTGAACTAGGTGCTGGCCTTGATGCTTAGCTTTGCAAGTGGAATACTTCAAAGGTGACTATCTTGATATTCAGCAGTGAGGTGTGTAGCCTTTTTCTGGGATGAGTTCACAAATTTAATTATTCAACCTCATGTAATTGTTTGGAGAGATTAGAAATTATCTGGGAGGCGATACTCTCAAGATTCTTTGTTAAGCTCCCATAAAACTCTTATTTCTTTATTCTCATGGAACTAATAGTTTGCTTCACAGGATGCTGACCATCTCCAAAGACATTTTTGAAGAGGTTTAACAGGAAACTTTCTGGCAATCTTAAGTATGACTGTCTTTTTCAATTTGGACTTCAAACAAAGTAACTTACCACTGCCAGGACTTTAACATTCCTTTGCAATTGCCAGGGAGTACAGGAATGCTGATTGTATCAATGAGCATTAGGCCAGCAAAGAGAACACTGATACAGACCCAAACGCTCACTCTAGGAACATAGGAAGGTGTCACGCCACTCAAGTCATTTCTGCCACTAGCAAAGCAGATGATATTGGAGAAAAGCAAGGCTGGAAGAGTTCTGTTAAGAAAGATTTGGGTCTCCCAGGTGGTAGCGTGAGCAAGTACTTCTAAATCCATAGCTCAGTATCGAGTTAATACTGATTACCTAAATGAGATACTTTAAAAGGGGGAATGTTTACAGCAGCGAATAATAAGCCTTACGATGATCAGTTACTAAATACAACCTGTCTTTAAAGTGCCCGCTAGGTGCCTGACATTAAACTTGGGGCCAAGCAGGAACAGTTTGCAGGTGGAAAGACGTCCTTAAGGGGGAAGGAGAAAATAGGAAAAAATAAAATTTCTTTTCTTTATTTTTATTTTTTATTGCTGGGGAATCATTCAAGGTACAAAGAGCCAGGTTACACTGCTTGCATGGACTGGGTAAAGTTCCTCTAATAATAGTGTCCCGTCCCCAAGAGGTGTGTCACACACTGGCCCCACAAGCCCCTCCCCCTTCCCTCTTTCCACTCCCACATTGAAAAAAATAAAATTTCAAGGACCTTGAAAGAAAATAACCAACCAGCAAAAATAAAAAATGAAAAATCTAGTCACAGGAAGACCACACAGAATACCAGCCAAAAGTATTCCTCTTCCAGTGACAGAAAAGCCCATGCTCACTGCCACCAACCTAGTTGAGACCATCATTTTTTTCTCACTGGGGTTAATGCAATGGTCTGCTGACTATTTTCCTTAGCCCCAGTTTTGCTCCCTATAAGCACTTCTTTCACACAGCCAGAATACTTTTTCTCAAAAAACTAGTTCATGTCGTCACCATCCCCTACACCCTACCCTGCTCTCTCACACACACAGCTTATCCATTCACCCCTTGAAGACATAGTCAACCTTTATTAGGCACTATAGATACAGAAGGTGTTTTAGCACAAACAGCATCATATAAAAAAAAAAAATACAAAGCCTGCTAATAGAGAAGTAAAGGGAAGGCTAAGCATAATGGCTCAGGCAAGCCCTTTGGGAGGCTGAGACAGACTAGCTTGAGGCCAAGAGTTTGAGATCAACCTGGGCAATATTGCAAGACCCCTGCACTCCATGACCTTTACTGCAATTAGAGATCAAGCCCAAATTCTTTGCCCAGCACTCCAGTCCTGAAACTTGCTTACCTTTTCACCTCCTGAATCACTACCTTTTGGCTTCTACATTTCATTTTTATTTTCAATGACACAGTCATACTTTTATGGGGGGGAACAGAGTCTGTCTCTGCTGCTCAGGCTGGAGCAGTACGATAGCTCACTGCAATCTCAAACCCCTGGGCTCAAGTGATCTTCCTGCCTCAGCCTCCCTCCTGAGTAGCTGGGGCTACAGGCATGTGCCACCATATCCGGCTAATAATTTTTTTTGGAGGGGGAGAGAGATGGGGTCTTGCTATATTGCCCAGGCTGATCTCAAACTCTTGGCCTCAAGCTATTCTGCCTCAGCCTCCCAAAGTGCTAGGATCAATGGCCTGAGCCACCATGCTCAGCCTCCCCCCTTTATTTCTCTATTAGCACACTTTGCATTTTCTTTTCCCTCTCTTTTTTTCTCATATAATGCTGTTTGTGCTAAAACATCTTCCCGCCCCCCCCAGTAACCCCAGTATTGTCCTGGCTAACCGCCACTACTCTCCAGTATTGTCTTTACTGCTCCATTTTCTCTTTATGAGTCTGTTTTCTGCACCAGACCGATAGTTTGTTTAGAGCACCTGTTCTCAACCTGTGGGTCACCACCCCTTTGTAACAATGAAAATACATCCTACATATCAGATATTTACATTAGAATTTATAACAGTAGCAAAATTACAGTTATGAAGTAGCAACAAAAATAATTTTATGGTTGGGGGGGTCACCACAACATGAGGAACTGTATTAAAGGGTCGCGGCATTAGGAGGTTTGAGAACCTCTGCTGTAGAGACATCCAGTGTTATTCACTGGTAGCTCGCTCCAGCACTCAGCATGGCACCTGACTGATGTCGGTGCTCCACTATCATCAAGGGGATGCACTAATTAAAGCCGGACCTTGTACTGCAGGCTTCCACTCTGCTAAGAGGAGTAGCTTCAATTCTATGAGCGAGGGTGGGGACTTTGGTTCCTCCCTAGTCCAATGTGAGGAACAGCAGGAATTCAGTAAATATTTATGGAATGAATAGGCAAAAGGATAAATTTAACCACACACACAGAAATACCCAGTGTTAAAACTATATCCACACAAGCATAAGTGTGATCCAGAACCGAAACTGGGCATTAAGTACCTTTGCCCAAATAGAAATCTGGAACTTTCCCATGGGAGACTAGTTATCCCAAGGGGGAAATATTAATTTTCAAATGCTTCTTTGAATCCTGCAAGTCCCCTTCCCCTCAGGTGGCGCAGTGAGGTACTGGAGCTGAAACTGTGAGACCCTCTCACTTTTACATCTGAACTATGAAACGCCGCATCCACCAGCCTCTGCCAGAAATAGGCAGCATTAAAAGGGCCTGCAGTCTGGCAACTTGATGATTTAAAGAGAGGGGTAATCAAGGACTGCATCTTAGTAAATAAATCCAAGGTCCAATTTGTTTAATCTTTCACCCACATTTTTTAAGGGAAATTAATATTCTTTTTAAAAAGCAAATCAATACCGACTCTGAACTGCTGACTTGGTAAATTTAAAATGGAATTGTTTCTTTCTTCCCAGCAGCCTCCAAACAGGTTGAGCATCTCAAATTCAAGAATCTGAAATCCAAGGTGCTTCAACATATAAAACTTTTTGAATGCTAGCACGATGCCACAAATAGAAAGTTCCACAGCTGACTGTATGTGACAGGTTATGTATATCATTAAAAAGATCATGTAAAATTACCTTCAGTCAGTGTACTTAAGGTATACATGAAACTTGAATGAATTTCATGTTTGAGCTTGGATCCCACTCTCAAGATATTTCGTTATGTTTATGCAAATATATCCCAATCCATAAAAGATCTGAAATCAGAAACCCTTTTGGTCTCCAGCATTTCAGACAAGGGATTCTCAACTTTTACTACCTTATTTAATCCTCACAATAATCTTCAGACGTTTATAATATCATGACCATTTTATAGATAAAGGAACCAAGACACAGAAAAGTTTAATGACCAACATAAGATTCTACGGTGGGAAAACTAGAGATCAGTTGTGCCTGATTAGAAACTTCTTTCCACCAGGCTCCTTCCCTAGTATCACCACCTCCCTCTGGCATCACTTCATCATTTCTCGTTACTTTCCAACATCTCCATTGTTCCCAGGCCAAGGTGATGTATTTGGCATCCTTGGAAAAAATTTTGCTAACACATGTTTTTATGTCTAGACTGTTCACTCGTCACCATGAAAAACAGAAGACGTCAGCACAGCATACAGGTTCAAAGTGTGGCCTCTGAAAGCAAACAGATGCTGTTTGACCTTCCGCAAGTCATTGTTCCTATCAGCATCTCCCTGTCTGGAAAATGGGAAGACAATAATATAACCCCCAAGTGTCATTAACCTCCTCAGGTCACTAATGCTGGCTACCACGTTTTCATCTGTGATTTGTAAATGGCCATCTAGAAATATGGGCTTGGGACAGTTATTGGATTGAAAAAGTAGTTTGAGGATAGAAATATTACATGATAAATTGTTTGTCCATTAGAAGACCAAATAAGAATTTAATTGTATTGATGGAATTAAATTCATATGTATCTTAATACAATATTGTGGTTTTACAGATGGGAAAATCGAAGTCCCCCAAAGGTCCTAATTTGCCCAAGTTCACAGCCCTAGTGGAGGGTCTTTTCTGGAAGACTGACTACATTGTCGCCTTTGTCTCATAAGCAGTTGCTGACAGCGCTAATAATTCATGTTTCCGTGAGTTTCCTTTCAACCTCTTGTCATAAAACTTAGTTTCCAATTTCCACTCACATGGCCCAAGTTTATCTAGTTCTCCATTGGCAAAAGGGACTGGTGCTTTGTAAAACACAACTAAGCTTTCTTAGCTGAGTCTCAGGATTTCCCTTTGTTTTAAAATATCTGAAAAATTATCATTTGAAGTGTAGTTTTTTCCCATGAAATAAATATATTCATGATTAGTTAAAAAATCTAGTTCCACTCACCTTCAGTAAATATTTGAGTGCCAGTTTTTGTTCTGGCCCCACATGACAGGTATTTAGGAGAAGAGAGTGGGACAGACACCGTGGGCTGCAATTTCAGGACTATCAGAACTTTATTTTAAAATTAACCAGTTTGATGAAAGTATTTCAAATTGTATATAAAACCAGCACACTGTACCCCCTGACTGCATTCATGTACATAGCTATGATTTAGTAAAAATAAAAATAAAATAAAATCGGGCATTTCTTTTTTTAATTTCTTAATGCAATCATGGGGTACAATGTGCTGTTTTCATATACATTTTGAAATACTCTCATCAAACTAGGCATTTAATTCTAAAAAAAAAAAAAATTCATTAAGTTTCTTGCCTTACCTTGGGAATTCTCTTTTCTTCTGAAGGTTAGGTTAATAACACCCAAGTGCCCCTTTGCTCTTTTGATTATCAACATAATACTCTTTGGTCTTATTAGACTAAGAAATGAAGAATGAGGTAAAACTTCAGTAATTTAAGTTTATTAATGTAATAAATTCAGTAATTTAATAATTGTCTGTGTTTCTAGAAGTTCCTTTTGGCACCACTATTTACATCATAAATTTAATCCTTTCTCTTTTTCAGGCTGTGAGATGATGATGTATCAGCTTCCATAAACAATGATATACACATCCTCAAAAACATGTTATTGATTTACATCTCAGAATATGCTTTATAAAATAAGATATTATAATAGTGTAGAAGTTAGGATGCAGAATGGGAAACATAATAATGTAATTGTCACTTTTTTTTTTTAGTTTTAAAATACCCCCTAATTAAGAACTTAATATGCATTATCCTATGTAATCTTATATATAGGAATTTTTATCCCCATTTTACAAATGAGGCAACTGAAGCTTAGGCTATAGAAACTTGCCTGAAGTCAAGTGAGTAAATACAGTGAAACTGGAATTCAAACCCAGCTCTTCCTGACCAGGTCTTAAGCATCTTTCCAGTCTCCAAGAGCTTTTTTTGTACAAAGTAGGTGTTCAAAAAATCCTTGTTGAACCACTGAGTGCTTAAACAGTAGAAAAACAACAAGAACGCTATCTTGTGAAGTAACCCCCTAGAAAAGTTTGCGGCTAGACTTTGGAAGAGCTGTTAAAACAGAATGCCTTGCGATTTGGCCTAGATAGATTTAAGAAAGATCCCAGAGCAGCTTCAGAAAGTGCGCCAGGCATCCAGCAGCGAAGTCTGAAGGGGTTTTAAATACTTTTTTATTGCTACAGTAAAATAAACCTAATTTTTAGTCATAATTCATCTGGTAAAGCTCTCCAAGTTTTTGCTCTACTGAGACACAGAATAATATAGGTGTTACAGATGTCCCCTGTATAAAATTTTTAGAATTTGACCCAAATGAAATGCCATTGTTTAGTAAGAGGCCCTGGGATACCAAATTCTATAGGTGAAATGTAAACTCTCCCAAGTCAGTTTCTGCTTTCACAGGACATGTGGTTCACACTTTGTGACTCCCATCATCAATGAGTTTAACACGTGTGCACATGTGCACACACACGCACACACACACACCAACCATCCCTTCTCTACGCACATTTCCAGAGCAACACAAAAAACCTTTTCTGTTGGTCTGTACCTGTGCTCCTCGGAGCATGTCCCAAAGACCAGTGGTATTCATATCACCTGGGAGTCTGTTAGAAGTGCAGATGCTCGGGCCTACCTCCAGCTACTAAGTCAGAATCTGCATGTGAACACGAGCCCTCCCCATAATTTACACAAGCAGTTGAATTTGGGCAACTCTGGCCTATTGGGGCATCTGACAGATATTCTTCCTGCTGGTGTGAAAGCAGAGTCATGAGCCCTTCACAGGGACGTGCATGATCATTCCAGGCATGTGCTGAGCTCCCTTATTCCTTCCTACGTGAGACTGAAGGAGGGCCCATGGCCTTTATTCATGCACTGTGACCATGCAGTGGCCACACAAACTCTGCTGCTCAGTGATGGCGGGTTCAGTTCTGATGCTCCAGGCCTCTGTTCCACATCCTTAAAACACACTGTTTGCATTCTTTAAGATGCTTGCCTTCTCAACGAAGACATTTTGATTCACCCTTGCAGCCTAAGTCTTTACGCACGTACATCTAAGCAGCAGTTTACTTAAGCTGTGTTATTGCAGTATACTTCTGTGGTTTCCATTGCTTTGTATTTATTTACTCAGATTGACTAGACCTCATGAAATCAGGATCATTGTAGTCTACGGCCAAAAGAGGAGGGGCGGGCTGGAGAAAAATACACAACAATCAAAGGGAATTTGGAACCACGGCTACCTTGGCCTTTATTTCTTATTTTGTAGTTTTAAGTTTTTTCCTGAAGAAAATCTGTGCTTGGATTTCCCCTAATTACAGGAGGTTTCCTAACTTTTGTTCTTGATGAAAAATCAAACCATGTGAGCTGGAATCATATTTGAAAATGGAAAATAAGCAAATCTCGGCTCTGCTGTGAGCGGAAGCTGGTCCAGCAGATTTGTGAGCGCTCCTCCCGTGGAGGCTGGAGTCTGTCTGAGAACGCCGCCCCAGCTGTGCAAATCTTGGGGCGGGGAGGGGGCGCTAAGCGCTCATGTTTGCCTCCTGTGGCTTTTGTTTCATTTAGGTTCCCACCCTTGAGCTTCACTTTGCACTGCCAAGGGTAGGAAATGGCATTCAAAGTGGCACTCGCTCAGAACGACAGCCTTTCTCCTCATTTTTAGGTTACAACTGAAATTGGGTTTTAATGTGAAATTTGCCCTAGGCTCAGCAGATGGTTCCCAAACATCACAAGCAACAGTTTGCCTTCTGTACGCTGATGTGGCTATAACTAAGTGTAACACTGCAAGGGGACAAATGTTGTGTCCAAATGCGCCCTTTCCCTCTGTCTCCTGTTCCTCCTGGTTTTTTTTCTATTTGTATAACTGGGAGCTGCAACACACCTCGGTGCATTCAGCCCATGCCAATCGCATGTGTTTATGACAGATGAGTGCCGCTGGAAGAAAAGAGGGGAACATCTATGGTGTACTTACTGGGCTCAGATCATATGTTAATTTTTCTCTTTCTTTAAAAATAAATTTCCCTTAGCATTTGGGGTGAAAAGGTAAGCAAATTGTATGGTGGATTTATTTACTCAAATGCCGTCCCCGATAATTCTCATCTTTAAATCTTCCTGCAGCTGCACTCTCAACCTTTCTGGGCATCAATATTAATGTTCCCAGCTCCTGGCAGTAGCTGGTAGAAGTGGCATTTCATAATTCAGATGTAAAAATTAACAGCCAAGTGCTAGAGGGGGTGCACAGTAGCAGACTACATCCATCCGATTGTTGATAGAAAGCCCTTCAGAAAGTCAGCCTTTCCC
>NW_003852517.1:6284659-6287084 GCF_000181295.1 Otolemur garnettii
AGTTGGTTATCATGAATGAAACTTTGAGGATCTTCAATCAGAGGAAAGGGCTCTGGCAAAACCCACCCCAGAGGAAAACTTGAACCACAGATACAAAAGCTTAGATGATATTGCAGTTAGCAAAGGCTTGAAATCACCAGCTATTGCCTCTCAGCCCTACTGGTGGAGAATTTCAGGGAGAAATGACTCAGGGTCTTACTCACTAGTCATTTGCGCCAGGGTCTTACTACTATTTTTTGTCAAAAATCAGTGTCTATTGTAGAGAACCTAGATCCTCAGTTCTCTGCAGAGAAATAGACTAGCTTGGCCTTATTCTCTTCGTATTATTGATTCCTTCCCTTGAAGGAATGTGAAAAGGACCACATATGTGAGAAACAAAAGAACTTAGAGAGAGTGTAATGATGATCTGAACCAGTTATACATTAAAATCGGTGAGTATTAAATAAAAATAATTTAAAGAGATACTTCACAAATTCAACACTGTAAGTCCATCCAATGAAAAAAAGAAAACCATGTTCACTTTGATGCCGATGTCTTCCTAGAGCTCCCTCCTTCTGCCTGCTATCTGATAGCATGTTAGGATTGGAAAAAATAAAACCAAAAGAAGGCAGAAAAAAGCACATTTGCCCACCAGTTCTCTTGTTTTTTAGCATATTTGGATATTTGTTTTTGTTTTCTTTTCTTTTTTGGTTTTGTTTTGTTCTAATATTTGGCTGTCTAGAGCAAAGGAGAGGAAAAGATCTATTCTCAGTTCTAGCCAACGTCTTATTTCTTGGCCACTTCTTTTCATGATTTAAGATTGTGTGCTTCAAAAACACAGGTGCTTTCTAAAGAAAATCCCAGCCAATGGTACATCGACATGTTTATAGGCGCTCCCCAGGTTACTAACAAAATAGGTTCTGTAGGCTTGTTCTTTAGTTGAATTTTTATGTCCGTGGGAACCAGGTATATTTACCAATTACCTATAGTAGTCTCCGTTCATCAGTCTGAGTTGCACCCCAGACAGATGTTTGTAACGTGAGATTCGCTGTAACAGGCACTGCTCGTAAGTGCGATCTGCATGTAAGTTGGATGTTTGTAACTCAGGGACTGCCTGTATTAGCTGATTGTGCGAGGAATTTCATAGTTACTTAAAAATCTCTATTTTACACGAGGCCTTTTTTTGCAAAAAAGGGGATAAGCCATGACAGCTATTTCCAAGGTTTTTTTTCATTACTTTCTAAAATAGGTAAGTGCCTTTTGCATGGTATCCACTCTATTCTGGTAATTTCTGTCCTAATCATTGCTAAAGCGATGTTTCTAAAGAAACAAGGCACACGGTGCTTTTTCAAAGTGTTTGGTTTTGCTGTATCTTCTGTTTCGTCTTCTGTTTTCTTTTGTAGAACATATTCCAAATGTGGTTTTATTCCCTGGGACGCCGAGGCTTTAAACAACTTGTTTTTTAAGCCTAGCAATTTATGAGGGACAGCGTACAGACTCATTTTCATAACTTACAATAATTTCAAAGCCTGAAAAATAAAAATTGTTTAAAAAGATGAAAACAGGCTGTCCATTAATCGGCTGCAAGTCTGTAGAAAAGTGTTATTATGTTTTTGTTCTTCTATATTTTGCCTGGCATGTCTCTCAGTTTAAAAACCTCTTTCTACCCTTTCTTTTTTTTTCATCCTCTCATGAATGAGAAGCCGGAGACCCAGGAAGCTTACAATCATTGAAGGTGGTATTTGTGCTAACCAAAGTGCGGCAAGGAGGCCTACTCAGTCAAGCACTGCAAATATTTGTGTGGCTCAAGGAAGCAAGAAGATATCCCTGACTGGCGGCAGATCCGTAAAAGCAGTTGGACAAAAGACTTCACAAAGCTTAAGAAAATAAAATGGAGGGTGAGTAGGTGAAAGGGAGGACCTGAAGGGTTTGAGTTCAAATTTGGACTTAGATTTTATATGAAGACAGCTCAATATTGATGTACCTGGAAGCCCTTTTATCCTTTTTGCAAAGGACAATAAAATGAGTGCAGATTCCAGACTCCCTGTGAGATGCTCCTAGCATGTCTTGGATTTTGGCCTCCTTCCACCACTTATACCAGGCGTCCTGAGACTACGGCCCATGGGCCACATGCAGTCTGCCAAGGACATTTATCCGGCCCACTGGGTGTTTTTGTCACCACTGCCTATCCTGCTTAGCAGCCGACTCGTCCCGGGGCCCACAGTCTGGCCCTCCAAAGGTCTGAGGGAGAGTGAACTGGCCCCCTGTTTAAAAAGTTTGAGGACCCCTGACTTACACCATCCTACAGGACACACCTTCACGGTCCTTGGGCACCGCATCTGACTGTGCACCACCCACATGCACTTCCCCGCGTGAAGGCAGAGGGGAGAGATTTGATGACTTGTGCAGAAGTGGGGAGGATAAAAACATCACAAGGCCATGCTTA
>NW_003852517.1:6287997-6288300 GCF_000181295.1 Otolemur garnettii
GTGAGGATCAAGTGATGTAAGGCCTAATAAGCCATTTCACGGTTCTTTGACATTTAGTGATTGCTCAAAAAATAGTAATAGCTCATATTTTCTAGTATTTACCTGAAATGCCTAAAAGCTATAGCTAAAAATCTCCTTAAGCCCTATTACTTTACTCCAATATTGAACAAATATGAAGGGGCAGAAAACCGTGTCAATGATCATTTTCTGACAAAAACATTTATTTGGGGCAGTGCCTGTGGCTCAGTGGCTCAGTGGGTAGGGCGCCAGCCCCATATGACAAGGGTGGCAGGTTCGAACCTG
>NW_003852517.1:6288660-6326653 GCF_000181295.1 Otolemur garnettii
CTAAATCCATCTGGAAAGTGGTCATCTCACTTTGATTCCTGAGATCTCTGGGAAATAACGTGTGTATATTTTCATAAAATAAATGATTCTGGAAATATTAAATATTTCTAAAGACAAAATATACCTACATTTTTATTTGTCAAATGATAAAAGTCACCTTACAGCAAATGCTATACAACATTCTACAGTTGTTCACTATAGTTTGAGGAACTCTGCAAGCACTTAGAATCATTAATGCAGTAGCCTGGATATTGTGTTTTCCAGAACACTAAGATTTCAACAGAATTGGAGTTGAGCATGGGGGGCTCTGGGTGCCTTATCCTCACTCATTCAAAGCAGCGCCTTCTCATTTATAAGTTTATATAGTAGATTCTAAGTAAGATTTCAAAAGGCGGGGAGGTTGCTGCTAAAAAACAATAAACAATAAATACTTTGAAAACCCAGCATTAAAAAAGTATAATCCAGTGACTTTTTTCTTTAACTCATTCAGACCTTGCCTGTTACATAAAATGTACAGCAGCTTAAAAAGTCTGAACATTAGGGCGGTGCCTGTGGCTTAGTGAGTAAGGTACCAGCTCCATATACTGAGGGTGGCAGGTTCAAACCCGGCCCCAGCCAAATTGCAACCAAAAAATAGCTGGGCATTGTGGTGGGCACCTGTAGACCCAGCTACCTGGGAGGCTGAGGCAAGGGAATCACCTAAGCTCAGGAGCTGGAGGTTGCTATGAGCTGTGACCAAGGGTGACATAGTGAGGCTCTGTCTCTAAAAAAAAAAAAAGTTTCAACATTATTATTGAATAGTCAAGAATTATTCCAAAGTTAACATTAAAGCCTCTCTCCTCTGTAGCATTTACCTTGTCTCCTTGCTCTTCCCCAGCAAACTTCTTATTTATATATTCTGGGTGGGAACAAGGAATTAGCCGTCTTACAGGGGCATGTACTGTGCTTTAAAGCAAATCCACTAATGGCAATACTGTGCATATGTTACTGCATAATACAGAATGTATAGAGGAAAGAGAGTAAAATGTAGATAGAAATAGCGGGGCCTTGTGGCGGGCACCTGTAGTCCCAGCTACTTGGGAGGCTGAGGCAAGAGAATTGCTTAAGCCCAAGAGTTTGAGGTTGCTGTGAGCTATGATGCCATGGAACTCTCCCAAGGGTGAAAAAATAAGCCCCTTCTTAAAAAAAAAAAAAAAAAAAATTGTGGATATAAAGCATTATGCATATTTTTTAAAGTTTGCTTTTTAAAAATATTTTTAGCTTAATCAGATCTTCATAATGATGATCTTCTTAAGAAATACAAATTTATCTACATGCTATTGTGAAGATACAAATGTTTTCACTCCATGTGTCCAGAGTTCATTCAAAATAAACGATGTGAGTTCCCACTATGTTCCAGAGACTGTAGAATAGTGAAAGGAATGGGCTGGCGACTGTCCGGACAATGTGAGAGGGGTACATGCTTACACAGAGGCAACACGTGTAAACAATTGAGCACAGCTTGGGAGTCAGACCACTATCCTGTGAGTGTCACTTCAGTGATTTTAAATGGAGTGTGCTTGAGTCAATGACTTATTCTCACTGAATCTCAGTTTCCTCAACTATGAAGGGCTTTACTATACTTTCTCACACAGTTCTGACGATTGGACGTGAAAATATATCTTCTATAAACTTGCCCATTACCTAGCACAGCAGTTCTCAACCTGTGGGTGGACTGTATTAAAGGTTCACAGCATTAGGAAGGTTGAGAACCAGTGACCTAGCACATAACAATTAATAACTGATAAGGATTTTTTTTTTCTTTGAAAGGCAGCTTAACACCATAATATATAATCACATCTCTTCTCCTAGCCCATGAAGGAGGACCCAGGTGGTCGTGCATTTGTGAAACCACATATTTGGAAAAAGGCCCCAAAGCAGTCTTCTTAGCACTCTACTTCTTAGTGAAAATTGTGCTATTTCCAGGCATTTACTAAATTAACAATACTGTAGGTTGGTTTAGAAACATAGTTAGGACAAATTGGCCTTTATTATGTAGCAAGTGCCATGTGTACCCAGGTGTGAAACAGAGAGGGTTCCAAAATGCTCTACAAATATGCTTTCTAAAAGTGATAGTATGAAAGATTAATCTAAATTGGTACTTTTCCCAGTACATGAGAAGCTCCCCGGGAGTGACTTAAGAGATTTAGGTCACCATCAGCAGGATCACAGCTAGCACACTGCAGCAATAATGACTAAATGGTACCCTGAGTTATTAATGCAATTTCTAAAAGAGCTTCACTCATGAGGATGTGGCTATCAAACTAGAAAAACTTGGCTCTGTGATACTTTGCACATATGACATGTTTCTAATGCTCAGGGCTTGAAAAGCTGTGGGTGCATTTGGCTCAGTATTGGGGCTGGTCTGGTACGTGTTTTCTATTGCTGCTAGAACAAATTGCCACAAACTTAGTAGCTTACAACAGAACATAGGTAGTGTGCTATCCATAGAAACTCTAGCACAGTGGTTCTTGACCTTCCTAACGCTGTGACCCTTTAACACAGTTCCTCATGTTGTGGTGACCCCCGACCATAAAATTATTTCCATTGCTACTTCATAATTGTAATTTTGCTACTGTTATAAATCGTAATGTAAATTTCTGATATACAGGAGACCCCCAAAGGGGTCACGACCCACAGGTTGAGAACCTCTAAGCATGAGTTTACTGAGCTAAACTCACAGTATGGACACAGCTGAGTTCCTCCCTGGAAACTCTTGGGGGGACTCTCTTCCCCAGCTTTTTCTACCTCTGATGTTATCCCCATTTTTTGGTTCCCGTCCTTTTGCCTTTGTCACGCTCACCTCTGACTGCACACAGAAAGGTTTTCTACTTGTAGGGACTCAGGTAGATTGGGCCTGCCTGAGTATCCCAGGATAATCTCTTCATCTCAAGATCTTGAACCTGAATTATATCCACCAAGCTCCTCTTGTTCCATTTGAGATAACATATTTACAGATCCTGGGGTTTAGGGCATGGACATCTTTTGGGGGAAGTCGTTTTCTTCCTACCATGATAGCGTTGGGGGAATTGTGTTATTATACATAGTCTTGAGTACATGTGGCTGCGGGACTTACCAATATCTCATTGTGTACAGCCCTTAAGGAAGATGCAGCCTCCTCAGAAAACCCTCTGCACCTCTGTTAAACATTTCCTCCTTCTGTAAAATGAACCAGTTAGAACGAAATGATCACTAGATACTCTTCAAGCTTCAAAGACTAAACTTCATGCATTGCTCCATGACAAATTTGGATAATTCAGATATCAAGGCAAATTAAATCCTCACAAAAAGGAAAATGACAGAATACATGCTATTTGGGTCAAATGGCTCACTCATCATCACATTCTCTGCACTGGCCAGTCCTCACATGCAGTACTGTGTTCCTTTGGCACTGCCACTTTTTAAAGGAGTGAATGACAACTAGGGAACAGCAATATGAAGTATACTGAAAAAAAAAACAAACAAACAGAGATTGCTTGAAAGAACCAATATTGGAGAAAAGACTAAAGAGAAGCTATGATAACAGTCTTTAAATATTTGTCTTTATTAAAGGAAAGTGAACCTTGTTATGTGTCGTTCTAGACAGCCAAGGTTGGATTAGTGGGTGGAAGCACAAGAAATTTCAGTATGAAGAGGAAATATTCAGTATCACTTCCCAACAGTAAGACTTAGAGCAAATTGGAGGCGGTTGTGTGATTAGACCACACGACTGTGGGCTAAAGATGGGGCGCATTATTCCCTTGCTAGGAACTTTATGTGTTAATCTTAATGATTCTCCTCACCACCAACCACTAGAAATTTTATGAATCTGATTACTATAGAGCCATTATTTACATTTCTAATAAAAAGCTAGGCTAAGGAGTTTATTATGCAGAATGTTTTGTTTAAACTATACTTAAGGAAGAAATTCTACTAAGCCAGGGCAGGCAGATTTGGAGATACATGAAGTTGCCAACAGAGTTGGCATTATATCATTTTTAGAATAAAAAGGTAGATTAGAGGAAAGATTTCTCAGTCTCCGTGGATTCCTAAGTCTTCCTGAGCACGTCAGGAGCTGCAGGTATGGCAGGGTGAGGAAGAGCTGGGTGAGGGACACAGCCGAGGTGTTAGGGCCACCCTTCCCTGCATCCTCTTCGCAACCACAGAAACTCCACTTCGGGGCTCCTCATAAAGTTCTCGTTAGAGAGAGAAAAAAAATTTAAAAAGCTCACACGCTTAAAAAATAAAAAGGAACTCCCTGTTCTCTACTGGTCTAGAGTAATAATCCGACACAAAACTAGAAGATTTGAAATGAAACAAAAGTAAAATCCTTCCTCCTGTATTTCAGAACTTTATTCACTAAATTGGCAGTTCCTTAACTTATATATCTATGTCTTTACATTCTACCCTGGGGTGCAGCTTTGTGCCATGGCCTGATGGGGATGGAATGCATGCATTTTTAACGTGCAAGCCGTGATGGCACCGTATTTCAAGAAACTCCAAAAACAGGCCTTGTGGGGCCTGAGGCTTCCTGCGGTTTAGACAAAGCCTGCTGCTCCAGATACACAGCCTTCAGCGAAATCCATCCCAGCAATTCCTGAGCGAATGCTCCATCAATAACAAAAAACTTTTGTAATTTTTTAAAATAAAAACTTCACAAAGCAAAAGTGACAAAGGGAGGGAAGGAAAAACTACTTGTAATTCGTCACACAAAGTTAATGAAGGACTCCAAGACGCTGATGAGAAAAAAGGCTCACAATTCAAAGGAAAAATGGGCCAAGTTCACAGATACGGTTAATAAAAAGGGAAATACAAATCACATTAAAATATGTACAAAGACACCCGGACCCCACTTTCCTTAAGCCTATGAAATTATAAAAATTAAAAAAAAAATCTTTAATAGTATCTAGGTGAATTTGTAGAAATAGATACTCCCAAATATTTTTTATGCTGCTCTATTCTGAACTATCTGATAATATCTATTAAAATTACAGATAAATACTCTTTGATGCAGCAATCTTAATCCAGAGGATTAATTTTATAAATATGCATTCATATATTAAAATACTTATATGTGATAATATTCACTGCAACTTTGTTTATAGTAACAAAAGACCATAAAATACTTACAAGGACATTTGAAAACCATATCGTAAAGTAATCTGCAACTGTAAAAATGAATGTAGCAGTGAGAGATCACTAGAAAATCTTTTAGATAAAAGATATAAGATGCAAATATTATGCAGAATAGTCTACATTTTATGCAAAATGTATCAAATGATATGTATTCATGTTTGTTTTTATATGTATCAAGAGAATTTAAAAGTACACATATACATAGAAATGAATACAAATTATTATTTATGATTGAGCCGTAAAGGCAGCTGGCCAAATGAGAGCAGAGATTAAGAAGTTATTTCCTTATATTATAATTTAATCACAACAATGCATTACCTTTTCCAAAATAAAATTTTAAAATTATTAATACATGGAACTGCAGGTAAACAAAATGTTTTAAATTAAAGAATTACTAAATTGCTAACTTCTGATAAGCCGAAGAGCTTCAACTAGATAGCTATTTACTTTTTCTAAGTAGCCTGTTTCTTTTAACATAAGCATATGCATTTGATATGCTGTATATCCTAATTACCCTGACTTGATCATTATACATGCTATGTTGTCTGTTTTAGAATGTTGCTATGTAACCCAAAAATATGTATAATTATTGCTTGTCAAATACATCAATTCTTTTAAAAAGCAAAAAAGAAAAGTATACCAATGAGAGTAAAATTGTATACTAAAAATAATAGGACCATAGGTCCATGTAGGTAAATGGGAAGTTAATTATCAGCTTCCTTGGTTAATGTAGATAAAGTGAGTAATTATTGAATTTAATTATGAACTTTCAGACAAGCATAGAAAAAGGGAAAAAGTTATGTAATTCTTATTATTTGATAAAACATAGCATATTGTATTTTCATGATTAATTAAAATTTCCATAACCTACTAGATTTTCTAGAGATGGAAACTTGTAATTTTTCTAAAATGTTAAGCAAACTTTTCCTTATCTTTGAAATATTATGGTGTAGTAATTTCTACAATCCTTCTACAGATTATGCAGAAGCATGATTCATAGAAAATAAATACTAGCTACTTATAATTCCTAAAGTGGGCTATTTCAGATAGTAAAAATAGCTACTATTTACTTCTCTCTTTATAGCACATTCTCATAATGTGCTATAAAGGGTTAAGTGTGTTTCCTAGGTTGTATCTGCACAGAAACCATAACAGACAGGCACTTAATAAACCTATTTGCAAATGAGGAAACTGAGACTTACACGTTAGGTAACTTGACACAGATATTAAGTGAAGGAGATGGAGGCTGAGCCAACAGGAAGACCGCAGAGGGAATCCTCATGACCACCAAGCATGCTGCCACCCCACACCCAGCAGAAAGCCTGGGCAGTACATTTACAGGGTGCTTTGAGAAAGTCTGGATTAGATGAAACAGATATCAAGGCCAGAAACTGTCAGGAGCCAGGATAAGACTGGAATCTATATTCTGATGTAGCTAATGTAAAGTCCAGTATTGGGCGTGGTTGCATAGACTATCTCCTGTGAATATATCACTCAGCTGGCCTTCTGAAAGGAGCCAAATAGCAGCTCTTCAAGGAAACATTGCAGTAGGGCCTGGAGTGCTGCTATTTTCTGTGGCTAAGGAAAGAAGGGTCCATGTGCTTTGGCCAGCACACTGTCATTCGGCAAGGTCAATATTCTATTTTTAAAAGTTGTGAAGGTTGACTTCATTCAGATGGAGGGTCACCTCAACAACTGTTCCCCTCTATAGACCTAGCACTGTGATAGATTTGTGTGGCATAGTGAGGACGCAGTATTTGTCCTTGAAGTTGAGTTGTGAACCTGGGCACATGAGATTTACATTCTTCCAAACAATGAAGTAACGTGACACTAATCGGTAGTGCATGACCGAGAGCTGGAAGGTGTATGAGGGCTCAGTCATAGAATGGAGGAAGCGATCATGACGGGCACAGTAAGAGTGAGTCCTAAGTGTTAGCAAAGGAACAAGGAGGTCACATTCAGGGGATAAAATAACAACCTGAGGAAAGATAAGAGAGAAAAGTGGCATCTTCACAGAGCAGTTAAGGAGCCAACAGAATGTTTATATGAATTTGTTCATTCATGTATGATTTGATTCTTGTTTGCTAACCTACTATACGCATATACCCTGCTAAGAAGCCAGAATACCAAGAAGAATAAGATGGGATCCCTATCTTTATTGTCTGAAGATACAAGAGTTTACTTTTGGCTGGCTAGGATTTGTTGAGAAGAGGGATTGCACTTCTGTTAGAAGGAGTAATGGGGGCGTAGTTCACAGTGTGCACAGGAGTAGTGAGCGTGGATTAAAAGTGTGAAAAGTGTCAGATGGATGAAAGAAACTTGGGAAATGAGACTGAAAATGTATTTTATTTCATGTTGCAGCAAGTCACAAATACCATAGTCTGTTCATTATTATGCAGGTTGAGAAACAGAGTGAAGGTGAAGGACACGTGTGAATGTCAGTCGACATAATTTGGAAAGAATCCTTTGGAATGTGGAAACAACTAGAGGAACAATATCGGAGGTACATTTTAGAAGATGAAAGTGGGGAGTTTATGTACAAGGAACAACATCAAGAACACAGTGAAGGTGTCTCAGTGACTAAGGAGAACTGGAACTAATGTCCTGGCAGGTGGACTAATGTTAAAATGAGTAATCTGTCGAATTTGTAAGTGACCGGATAGAAGTCACAAAGGACTAGATTGACTCAAATACGTCCCTAGATACCCAAGGTAAGAGGAGGAGTTTTTTCGAGAAGTAAAATAGTCTAATCTTATATATCAAGGGCACATACCCTCAGGATGAGATTCCACCTTGCGTGTTAATATTTGTCTATCTCTGTAATTAATTGTTTTGTGGAATCTTACATAATTCACACTTGTATTGAGTTTTCCACTTTCTAAATCTCATGGTTCACCAGACTACAATTTAATCTGTAAAGACAAAGTAAAATTGTGAAACTCTTCATTATTTTTTTAAAGTTATGAATGATGGTGAATCAAATCCAGTAGGGAGGTTTAAGTGGGTCCCCTGAAGATCTACAAAAGTTGTCACAGCTAAAAGAGTTTCTCAGGAAAGAATAACCACCTTGATGAATGGACCAGCAGTTCATGAAAGGTCTGATATTAAAAGCACATACTAACTGCTTACAGGGACTAGAAATGTGATTCTGGTAAGAAGAAGAGTAGGTGACTGCTAGCAAATCCAAGTGAGGAAAGTAACATTAAGCTATGATTTAAATCCTGTCTAACTGCGGGATTATGAACTTGAGTCAGAAAAGCCAAACAGAAAGTCCTAAATGAGTCAAGAGCAAAGCAAGAAATGTAGACACTGGGAGATTACCTAGCACAGTAAATGCTGGTATCACAGTGAATTCCATGGGTTCTGAGGGCTAGAGAGAACACAACGTGGACCAAAAAGGGATGCTCCCTTCTCTTCCCAAACAAGGGCTCTCAGCAGCTGCAGGAAGGGAAAGCAGAAAGTGACAAGTGAAAGACTAGCCTTAATTTTTCAAGTTCATGGAGAATATCCAAAATCCCCATGGGTCCTGAGAATCATTCCGGTTCTAACACTGAGGCCAAAGCAAAAGGACTTAGAGCAAAACTCTGGGTGGCTTGGTCAGATCGAAGCTTTGGTGCGGAAAGAGTCTTGGCTTCTTGGGCTCAGGTCACTGCAGTCAGCCTGCAGATAGACTTCAAGACACAAAGAGCTATTCTCTGGAAATGTGTCTGTTTCTTTATGTTTATTTCTTTCACTTGGGGCTTTGTTTTGTTTTCCTTCTACTTTTCTAATAAACTGCCCCTTGAAAATTTTCCACCTTGTGATTAGAAAGCTGGAGGGCACAGGCAGGGTGGTGGCAGCTGTCATCTCAGCTGGGTAACATTCGCTTCCCTCCCCCTTCCCTAGCAGCTGATGAGGCTGAGGCTGCAACAGAGAGAGAGGTGAAACCCCTGGGGGAGAGACCAGACAGCTGTGATCACTGGTTCCCTCCTGCCTGGGGTGTTCTCTCATTGTAGGCAACAGAATATATACACACAGTTACAGATCTTCAAAGTAGGGAAGTCAGCCATGGATACTGCATGGTTTCTTAGTCTTTTACATGAAATAATTACTGCTTTTGAACTTTAGTGTATGATAAGCCATGCCGCAAATAGTTATTACATATAAGCTACATAGAAATGATAATGCTAGAATAATGTGTTCTCGCAGAACACTTGGCCTTTAGCAGATTGCTTTTCAGTTTATTTATTTCTGGTCTTATATTGCTCTAAGAAGGAAGACACATCCCCAGGCATTCTATAACCCAAAGTATAAAACACAGAGAAAAAACCCTGAAGACACTACTCTGTTCCTTCCCTTCACCTGTTGTTGGTATGAGCCTCTACCCCTTCATCCAAATCAGAAACTGCTAGATTTCCTTGTTAGTGCACGGATTACAAGTCAAGTTATTTCCATAGGTTGGTTGGATGGGAACTCTTCAGTTAAGCCAACTTTCTACTTATCTCATGAGAGTGTCCTCTGAGAGAAGATGGTAGAAGTAAGTAAGCCTCATAGTGTACAAAGTACTCAGACTTAAACCAAACCAAACCAAACAAAAAAAAACACCTTCTGTTCTGTAGGGCTGTGACTCTGGCATGCACTGAACTCTCATTGACTTTGGAGGGAATGTGGGACATGGAAAAAGTGGGAAAATCTGAAGCAAACTGTGGATCTAGCTCGTATCATTATGCATTAAGGAGCAAATGTGAATGCCTTTTTTATTGAGAGCAGAGTCTAATGCATGTCTTGACTATTCGCTCCACTGAGAAATTGAATATTGAGAAATCAATCTTGTAGCTTTACATGAGCTAAGGTTTATGGAATGGGACTGAGCCAAGCTGATATTGCCAGATTTATTTTGCATATAACCTTTTTAATCCTACGAATATGAAATGTAACATTGAAAGTATTCACGGTTCAAGAGTGACTTCTAGTGCTCAGAGAAAGAGTCAATAAACATCATTCTCTTTCTGGGCCAAGATATTATTACTAAAGCCCCTTGAGACCCAGACTGTCCATGTAATCTTTTCGCACAGCTGCTTAAAGTAATCACAAAATGCCTAATAATGAAAATTATGCCGTATATCAATACCATCAATAGAAATGCTACATCATATTATATGTCATTCTCTTGCTGGAGGAGAGGACAAAAGCATGATTTCTAGGATGGTATAAAATGGTAAAGGGGTTCAAAGAAGATTAAAACAATATGTCATTGTAAAATGAAATCAAGGACTTTGCTGGTAGTCAATAAGACAGGCGTGTTTTGAGATACCAGCTAGAGTAGAACCTCCATAGCTGATCACCTCCCACCACGGACCTGCCTTTCAGAGACCAAACGTGCTCCACCTGTACATATCACAACAAGAAGCCTAGTTCTTTAGGTTGACCACTCCGTATGCTGACTGATGTTTACAGTCCCTTGGGTGGTCAACTTACCGAGGTTCTACTGTCTATCCCTCTCAAAAGGGAGCATTACAAAAATAACAAAGAGCTTTAGATTTGTGAGGGACAGCTCTATTGTTCATAAAACTGTATAGTACCTCATACATGACACAATTAACTAATAAACATGAACCTTCCCTGGGAACTGCAAGGCCGATAGGAGCTGGAAAAACTCAAGTGGAACCATATATCACATAGAATATTTCCTTGGGTGCAGCACCTGTGGCTTAGTGAGTGGGGTGCTGGCCCCATATACCAAGGGTGGCCAAACTGCAACAACAACAACAAAATAGCCAGGTGTTGTGGCAGACGCCTGTAGTCCTAGTTACTCAGGAGGCTGAGGCAAGAGAATTGCCTAAGCCCAGGAACTGGAGGTTGCTGTGAGCTGTGACGCAATGACACTCTACTGAGGGTGACAAACTGAGACTCTGTCTCTAAAAAAAAAAAAAAATTCCCTTGGCTTTTAGGATATGCAGACATAATTAGAGCTGAGCCTAAACACATACCAAAATACACATAATTGCTCCATTACTGAAAAAATTTTCACTAATAGGAAGGTTCTATGAAGACTGTGAATTCTAGATGTTTGGATAAAAAGAATCATAGACTACAGTGGAAAGAATGTGTCAGACTAGAGGAATGAAACATGGCAAATGTCAAGGTCAAGGAGGAGACATTCAGATCTGGAGAAAGACTAACAGATGGCAGGTGATAACTGAAAGAGGTATGGAGAAAGAAAAATTAAAGCCTTGAAGCTTAATTAGGCTAATACATCATTAAGAATTGGTGCCCTAAATATTTGTGGAATAAATCATTATTAAATTCGCATTCTATTTTATCAATAAAAACACTTTTCATGTACTGGATCTGTGTAATTTCTCAGGCCAAGTGTACATTTTTTTACATATTTTATCTCTTTCATCCTGTTAACATAGGGAAACTGTATTTTTCTTCTTCATAAGGAGCAAACATCATTCAGGGAAACTAAACAGCTTTCCCATGGCGTTTTGATTTGACAAAATAGACCATTAAGAAATTTAATTCCCTTACTAGAGAGTGACGGCATCGCAGTGAGTCTAGAGGAAGACACTCTGTGGTTACGGTTAGCTGAGATCAGAACAGAGCAAGAGGCTTGGGAACAGAATCTTCTAGTCTAAGTAGCTCAAACATGAATTTTGTGAACTGTATGTGAGAAGGGGTGATCTGAGAAATGGAAGGGCAAAAATCAGCAGAGGCATTGAATCACACTGGTGTAACCATCAGTAAAGCTTTAAACTGGCCTACAACCCACTATACAGAATAGGTTTGCCCTAAAAACTTCACAGCATAATGGTCCCAGGCACGGGTTCAGGAGTCAACTTACTTGGGCTTGAGTTTTGCTGCTTCCCAGTACAAACTTTGACATTTGGGGCAAGTTATTGAGTTTCTCTTATTCTTAGTTTTCTTATTGTAAAAACATTTGCCATCATTAATGGTTCCAACCCTCTGATACTGTTGTGGAAATTAAGTTATGCCTTTCACTTCTAACATAGGTCTGATTAAGATAACATGTAATTAATAAATGTCAGCTATGATTGACATAATACAACTGCAAACTCTCTACTCCTTTTTGTATGTAGTTGCCTGGGAAAACATACAATCTATTATTTCCTCTTTAAATTCAGAGACTTTCAGAAGTTTTTATAACTTATGACAAGAAAGAACTTACATCAGAAGCATATGTATTACACATACATGCACACACACTTTTCATGAAAATACCCTTTCTAAATGATGATACGCCATTCCATTCTCTTTTCTTTCTTTTCTAAACTACTGTTATTAAAAAATACTATTTTGACTCACTAAATTGACTCTCTGATTCACTTATGGGTGTTAATTCACAGTTTGAAAATAACTTCTAAATTTTTCCGTGGGTTAATCAAGATTACTAGTATTATTTTGTGACTCTGTATCTCCTTATCTAGGATCCCACAGATTTCCTTTTATTGAATTGTCCTTATCTATTATTCTATCGGACTATTTTGAGGGACATTATAAAAATCTGTCAAGAGATAACCAATACTGGCAAAAATGTGGCGAAAAGTGAGCCCTTGTGTGCTATTGGTAGGAATGCATATTGGTACAGTCATTATGGAAAAAAAGATGAAAATATTCCTTGAAAAATTCAAAATAGAACTTCCAGATAATCTAGCAGTTTCACTTTCAGGTATATATCCAAAGAAAATAAAACTACAGCCTTGAAGAGATATGCGGCCTCCCATGTTCATTGCAGTGCTGCTCACAAAGGCCAAAATATGGAAACAATCTAAATGTCCATTGACCAACGCATAAAGAAAACATGGAGTATACACCAAATTGAATACTATTTGGATATAAAAAAGAAGGTGATCCTTCCATTTGTCACAATATGCATGAAGTCAGAGAACACTGTGTAAGTGAAATAACCCAGAAAAAGAAAGGCAAATATTGCATGGCGTCCATTATACGTGGAATGTAAAACAAAGTCAAATACATAGAAGCAGAGAGTGGAATGGTGGTGCCAGGGGCTGAGTGTGGAGGGAACGGGGAGATGCTAAGAAAAGGGTGAAACGGTACAAACTTCTCCCTCTCTTGGAGGGAGAACCTGGGGTGAATATGTTAATGATAGTTGTTAATAGTCTAGTTGACCATTAAAAAGCACAGGTTTGAACTGCATGAGATCGATCACTTGTATGTGGATTTGTTTTCAGTAAGAAAACTGAAAAATATTTTGGAGATTTGTGACAATGAGAAAAAACTTACCAACGAACCAAGATCTTTGAAACAATAAGACCAGCACCTCCTCTTCCTCTTCCTCCTCAGCCTACTCAGTGCCAAGATGAGAAAACCTTTGCAATGATCCACTGTCATTTAATGAATAGTAAATATATTTCCTCTTCCTTATGATTTTCTTGATAACATTTTCTTTTCTCTAGCTTAGTCTACGAGAGTACAATATGTAATACTTATATAAAATGTAAGTTTTTCATTTATTTATGTCATCAGTATGTCTTCTGGTCAACAAGCTATTAGTTAAGTTTTTAGGGTGTCTAAAGTTATACATACATTTTGACTACATTGGGATTGGTTCCCCTAACCCCCATACTGTTCAAGGACCAAATGTACTACAATATATACAGGTGTATTTCAAGGTTATTGCAGATTTAGATTGTGGTGGGCGCCTTTAGTCCCAGCTAGTTCGGAGGCTGAAGCAAGAGAATCGCTTAAACCCGAGAGTTTGAGGTTTCTGTGAGCTGTGATGCCACTCAACCGAAGGCAACCCAGTGCGACTCTGTCTCAAAAAAATAAATAGGAAAAGGGCGGAGGCAAGATGGCCAACTGGAGCCAGCTTTCCACAGAGGCTTTCATCCAGAAGGATAGTTTAAGGACAGAAGTTTAGCAAGCAAGCCGATGGTTTGGAGATGAGCCAAGAGAGAAGGTGGAAGAACGCACATCAACCCAGGTTATTGCAGATTAGTTCCATACTGCTGCGACAAAGAGAGTATCATGATATAGCAAGTCACAGGAAGGTTTGGTTTCCCAGTGCATACAAAAGTTATGTTTACACCACACTGCAGTCAGTAAAGTATGCAACAGCATTATATCACATTGCCAATACCTTCACTTGAAAATATTTTATTGCTAAACAATAAGTAAGCTAATGATCATCTGAGCCTTTAGGGATCATATATATTTGCTGGTCAAGGGCTTTGCCAAGATATCGATGGCTGGTGACTGATCAGGGTGGTGATTGCTGACTAAAGGGGTCACTGTAGCGATTTTAAAAACAGATAACAATGTGTTAAGATATTTATATTCTATACTTAGGCTATGTTAATCAGTTTGATGAAAATATTTCAAATGGTATATAAAACCAGCACATTGTACCCCACGATTGCGTTAATGTGTGATTTAATTTAAAAAAAAGATAATGATACTCGCTGCATGGATTTCATCTTCTTTTGCAAAAGTTTTCTTTGAAGCATGCCATCCTGTTTAATGAGATATTTCCATAAGTAGAACTTTGTTTTTCAAAGTTAAAGTCAGACCTCTTAAACCCTGCCACTGCTTGACCAATGAAGCTTATCTAATATTCTAAATTTCTTGTTATTTCAACAGTGTTCACAGAATCTTTATAGGAAGTAGATTCATCTCAAGAAACTACTTTCTTTGTTTAACCATTAGAAAGAACTCCTCTTCTATTAAAGTCCTACCATGAGATGACAGCGATTCATTCACATCTTCAGGCTCCACTGCTAATTCTTGCTCTCTTGCTATTTCCACCACATTTTGACTTCTCTTGATGAAGTCTTGAAATTCTCAAAGTTATTCCTGAGACTTGGAATCAACTTCTTTCCAAATCTTACTCATGTTGATGTTTGGGGCCTGTGCCCAGGAACCATGAATGTTCTTCATGGCATCTAGAGTGGAGAATACTTTCCAAAGATTTTCTAGTTTACGTTTCTCAAATCCATCAGGAGAATCACTATCTATGGAAATGATAAGCTTACAAAACATCTTTCTTGAATAATAATTCTTGATAGTCAAAATTACTTCTTTATCCTGATCCACGGTCTGCAGAACGGATGTTCTGTTGTGGGCATAGAGACATCAATCTCTTTCAGGGTTTTTTGGTGACCAAGTACATTGCAATGTGCTATAATATTTTGAAAGAAAAAAAAATTTTTTTCTGAGTGGTCAGTCTCAAAAGTGGGCTTAAGATATCCAGTAAACTATACTGTAAATGGATGTGCTATGTGCTCCATTCCTAGAGCACAGGAAGAATAGATGTGGAATAATTGTTAGGGATTTTAAGATTTTCAGAATGACAAATGAACAAACGACTTCAACTTGAAGTCATCATGCTATCCTAGCCCGGAACACGAGATTCAGCCTGTCCTTGGAAGCTGGGAAGCCAGGCGCTGACTTCTCTAACTGCAGAACTCCTTGATGAAGTCTCCTTCCAACTCAGGCTCCCTCCTCTCCGTTGAAAATGTTCCTTAGTGCAGCCATCTTCTTCCGTGATGGTAGATCTTCTGAACGTCTTGCTGCAGTTTGTCCATTACCACTTGCTGCTTCTGTTAGCACTTTCATGTCACAGAGACAGCTTCTTTCCTTAAACCTCACTGAGCAACCTCTGTCCGCTTCAAACTTTTCTCGGCCTCTTCTTCACCTTTCTCAGCCTTGGCAGAATTTAAGAGAGTTAGCAGAGTCCCGCTCAGGAGTAAGTTTGACTTTAGGGAATACTGTGGCAGGTTTGATGTCTCCAGACTGCTCAGACTTCCTCGTGTCAGCAAGACAGCTATTTCGTTCTCTTACCATTTGCGTTCTCACCAGAGTGACACTGTTAATTTCCTCCAAGAACATTTTCCTCACATGCACAATTTGGCTGACTCTCTGATGCAAGAAGCCTGGCTTTTGGCTTGCCTTGGCTTTTGACATGGCTTTCTCACTAAGCTTAATAATTATTACTTTTTTTATTTTCTTTCTTATTAATTTTTAATTAAAATCAGAACTATGTGCATTTATGGGAGACAATGTGATGATCTGACGTACAATGTGGAATGCTTAGACCAAACCGGTTAACACAGCCATCACCTCACTTATTTTTTATGGTAAGACATTTAAAATTTCCTCTCATTTATTTGCAAATATACCCTTGCACTATGCACATTGGGTGAGATCCCACCAAATGCCCTGATGGAAGGTGAGAGTCATATAAATTTTCCTTTCACGTAACACGTAGGGTCCCATGTGGGGTTATTAAGTGACCTCATTTTAATATTTCTGTGTCTCAGGGAAAGGGTAGGCCTGAAGAGCGGCAGAGAAATGAGGGAAAGACCAGCTGGCGGAGAAGTCAGAATACCCGCAACGCTTAGGGTTAATTTGTCTCATATGGGCAGGGTTTGTGGCACTCCAAACGTTTGCAATAGTAACCTGGTAGATCACAGGTTACCCTAACAGATATAGTAAAAACAAAAGGCTTTAACACTGTGACAATTACCAGCATGTGACACAGAAACACAGAACGAGCACAGGCATAGGCTGCTGGAAAAATGGTGACAGTCGAGCTGCTCAGTGCAGGGTCCCCACGAACCTTCCATTTATAAAAACTGCCACAGCCTTAAAGTGCAATTAAATGAGTGGATTCCTGAATAAGGAAAAACTTCTGAAACAAGACACACATCTTCAAGCTATAAACATATTTTTAACACATTTTACTACCCTCACATTAGAAATTAAAATGAACTACAGACTTTAGAAGATTTTTGCTATTCTGTGTAACTAAAAAATCAATTGCCGGGCTACATAAACAAATTATACAAATCAGTGAGAACAAAATAAATACTTTCCGTTGAAAAACGAACAAAAGGCGATAGGGTAATTTGGGAAACAGGAAACTGGAATGTTTAATAAACATGAAAAGATGCTCCAACTTAATTGTAATTGGAGAAGTACAAGGTAAAATATTGAGGTATCTACCATTTCTCATGCATGGATTAGAATACTAATTTAAAAGTGGAACAATACCAAGAAGTGGTGGGAATGCTAAGCAGAAACTGTAACGCAGAGACAGAGGTCTGGGCTGCAATCACACTTAGTAACAATTTGACAATTGGACGAGACATTAACCTAGTATATATCTCATGTCTTATAAAACTGAAGCATTTTCTTCTAGATAAAGCTATAGAGTTACAGAACTGCTCCCAAGAGTGCCCAGGGAAACGTGCAGATCCTGTTTGACATTTGACATTGCTTATTTTAGCAGAAAAGTTTGACTGACCTAAACGTCCACGGTAGGGAGTGGATAAATCAACTGTGCCACTTACGCGCCACGGAGTTCTGTGTAACTGTGAAAATAGGGGCACTACAGCAATATGTACTAACATGGAGAAAATGGAAAACAAGTTGCAGAATGACTGGAAGGAGGTTGCATTCGTCTGCCAGGGCTGCCCTCACAAAGCACTGCAGACTGGATAATGTAAACAACAGAATTGTGTTTTCTCACGGCTGTCTGCTTGGAGTCCAAGGTCAAGGTGTCCACAAGTTTGGTTTCTTCTGGTACAGACAGCCCTACCTTCTTGATGTATCCTTACATGGCTTGTTTGCTATGCTTGCATATCTTTGGTGTCTCTTTGTGTGCATAAACTTTTTTTTAAAGGATTCCATTCAGATTAGATTACAGCTTCAATGTTTTTTAACTTAATCACCTCTCTAAAGCTCCTATCTGCAAACAGAGTCACATTGGCAGGTGTGAGAAGTCAGGAATATAATGCATCAATGGGGGGAGGAATTCAGATTATAATATTTATAAAATTTTGAAAAATAACAAAGAATTCGACTACAGATTATTCAGCAGTAAAAGTACTGAATCAATATTAAAACTTTATGATGGTAGTCACCTCTCGGGATGGAGGTAAAGAAACGTGATGTGCATTGGTAATATATTAGTTCTTTAAAGTAAAAGATCAGAAGCTAATGTAGCAAAAATATTAAGATACGTAGAACCAAATGAAACCTACAGATGGATTTTTCATGCCATTCCTTGATACTTTAGATCTTTAAAATTTGTTATTAGGAAATTGATGAATGGGAGCTTCATGTTGAAAGAGTAAATCCATAATACAACCGAGGAGAGAGAGAAACGTGCATGTTTAGAATCCTTACCAGCTTTCCAGATCCAATTTCTCAGCCCCATAAAGCAAAATTTATGAAGAATCAGAAGCAAGTATTGTATCATCTCAGTAATTAGTGGCAATGACTTTGATTTTCCTCAAACCCCGAATTTCCATTTTTCACCTCTTCATGAGAAATAAAAACCTTTTTATGCATTTTTTAAAAATGCAAATACTTAGGAGTCATTAAATTTTAACATGATGGTGTATTGATCAAAGTTTAAATGCTGATAGCAATGCTTTTGTGGTTTGCTTAGGTAAAGGAAAATTTTGGAAAAAAGAAATGGAATGGACATTGTATTTATAAAAATGTTGAAAGTCTTAGGCTTAGAAAGAGGGGAAAAACTGGCCAGGCACGGTGGCTCATGCCTATAATCCTAGCACTCTGGGAGGCCAAGGCAGGTGGATTGCCTGAGCTCACGAGTTTGAGACAAGCCTGAGCAAAAGTGAGACCCCATCTCTATTTTTAAAAAAGGAAGGAAGGAAGGAAGGAAGGAAGGAAGGAAGGAAGGAAGGAAGGAAGGAAGGGGGGCAAAATGAAAGACTGGGGATACCAAAGAAAGATGGTCAACTTCACAACTAATGCCAGTAGCTGTGTTAATATGCACCCAAACCTAGATAAACAGAAACTGTGTGCAAACACTAGGTGTCCAGCATAAATACATAACTAAGTATCATCCTTGGACCCTGCCTCTGGGCTGACCCACACTGGGCCTTCTGGCACAGCATCACCAAGAGCAACTTCAAGGTCAGCCTATGCCAGCACTGCCCTCCAGGGAACTGTGCAGGCCAGCATAGTTAATTACACTAACAGCCAAGGAAATTATATTGGCCGACCACAGCCTAGAAAGATGAATATCTCTCTTCCTTAGTCACAGGGGGATATTAATGGTATTTTTATTAACTTGTGACCTGTTGACTGCTATTAGAATATAGATTATATGCATAAACCAGGTCGGGTATTGCAGATATGATTATGGAGCAATTACTGGGGCAGCCATTGGGCTTCTAATCATTGATGGCAAAGTGAATCTGTAAGACTCAAAACTGCTTTTTGGAGTTCTATAAGAAGAAATGCCCAGGATCAAAGTTCATAGTGACTCTCTGTCTTCTTGAAATTGCAATTTGTGATTTCTGTGGTTAGACTGGCGTTTGCCTTTGTTTAAAGACAGACTTTAAAAGAGAAGAAAATGACAAAGGACCGTTGATGATTAGGATTATCTTAGATTTTGGCAGCTCAAAGTTGAAAACTTTCCTCGTGGCAATTGTTCTAATCAAAAATACATGCTACTTTCTAGCGATTCGTGCAGGTATCCCTAATAATAGTGACCAGGTTATATTCTGATCTATTACTCTAGTAATATGAAAATTCACTTCTGTAACTGTGTACAATGTGAAATGAAATATAGCATTAAGTACTTTAGCCATGCTCTTTAGAGTCACATATTAATGGGAGTGCCATCGAGGTTGCCAAAATGTCTTCAGAGTCAATATCTAAGGATGCTGATTTATATTCTACAAAGTGCATTATTTATTCTGCAAAGTGCATTATTTATAATCGCAACCCTTCTCCCCCATAGTTGAAGCAGAATTGATGCAACCCCTTTTAAACTGCTGCCTCTGCATGCAGGGTGAGATCAGAAGGGACAAATGGTACCATTAACACAGTAAATTACAGTATTAACTGACTGGACTGGAAGCAGAAAATACTACATCTGAAATCTTGCCATCCTAATTTGGAAGTCACAAGTAGTTTAAATACAAAATACAAAATAATAATAATCGGTAGTTTCAACGAACTGTTTGAACTCTCTGTGCTAGAGTCAGCTCTCCGGGAACTTTCGATAGTCTGGTGTACCACAGGGCTGTTTGAGCTCAGAGAGAGAAAAGCACTGAAAGTAAAGGGCTGCAAAAGAAACTCTGGCATTCGGGGCAAGGAGAATTCACAGAGGCAAACAAATGATCTTCTGTCTCAGGACTGACACTTTCACGGATCCTTTGCAACTGTCCCTCACCTGGACACCACATCAGAAGCCCGCATGGTTTGGATGTGTCCACTGAGAAGCATGGGTTGAACACTTAATTTCCAGTGCAACAGTGTCAGAAGGTGGGGCCTAAGGAGGAGCAGGATGTGAGGGCTGTGCTTTTATGAATGGATTAATATCATTATCATAGGAGTGGATTTTATTATAGGAAGGGGTTCTTATAACAGGAATCAGCCCCTTTCTATCTCTTGACTCCTTTTTCCATGGGATGTTTCAATGAGAAGACTCTCCAGATGCCAGCCGCTGGAACTGTGAGAAAGAAATTGCTTTTAAAAAATAAATTATCCAGCTTCTGGTATTCTGTTATAATAACACAAAATAGACTAAGACAGAAAATTGGTACTGGGAAGTGGGACTGTTGAGATAACAGAAGAAAATGTGGAAGAGGCTTAGAACTGGGTAATAGGCAGAGGCTGGAAGGGTCTGAGGAGAGGTCTAGAAAACGCCTGCATTGCCATGAACAGAGGGTCAAGGGTGATCCTGGTGAGGGCTCAGAAGAAGAGAAGGGCTGCGGGAAAACTTCTCAGAGATGCTTTAAGTGGTCATGATCAGAATGAAAACTTATTAGAATTTATAACAAAGGCAATCTTTGTTATAAAGTTGCAAAGAACTTGAAGGAGCTGTATCCATGCTCCAGGGCTTCCTGGAAGGTAGAAGGTAAGATTGAGGCACTGGCTAAGTGTGGTGGCACACGTCTGTATCCCAGCTACTCAGGATACTGAGGCAGGAAAATTGGTTGAGCCCAGGAGTTCGAGTCCTACTTGGGCAACAAAGCCAGGCTCCATCTCTAAAAGAAAAAAAAAAAATTAAAGGAACAATGATGCGTTAAGTATTTGGTGGAAGAAATATCTAAGCAGCAAAGCGGAGCATTCAGGCCGCTATGTGGCGTCTTCTAACCGCACAGAGCACGATGTGAGAGGGAAGGAATGTTCTAAAGATGGAATTTATAACTACAAGGTCAATAGAATTTAGAGATTTGAAGGATTCTGAGCCTAGTCCTGTAGCAGAGAGCGAAAGAGCCTTTTTAGGAGAGGTAAAGAAGAGTACGGCCCAGGGCCCATGGACAAGGCAATGATTAAGGACAGAACAAGAACCGAGACAACAGGAGAACAACACAGAAGGTACTTGGGAAATTGCCATTGTCACCTCTCCCGTTATGGCTCAGTGTGTCAAGGCCTGGGTGGGGGGGGGAATACATTAAAAGAGAAGCCAGTGGGACCTCAGACTTGACTGCCGACACCTCTTTGAGTGTCTGCTTCCTGCTTTGGGGGGCAGCACAGTGGTCACCCGGCTGTACTTCAGGTGGGCTTTGGTGTGGCTTAGGCCACAGTCTAGAAAGTACAAAGCAGAGAATCTTGTGGTAACCATCTGGGGTTAAGTCTGCAGGAATTCAGAGCACAAGAGCTGTGAGCACAGTTTCTTCCATTTAGATTACAAAGCACACAACCTGGGCCCCAAGCAGAGACTTGTGACAGGGGCAGAGTCACTGCAGAGAGCTCTCACCGGGGGAATACCTAGCAGAGCCTTGGAATTGGGGGATGCCACCAACACCTTAGGACTCTCGTGATACCAATGTGCAATGCCAGCCTAGGAGAGTGGCAGTCACAAGACTGCAAACCCGGACAACTGCCATACACTTTAGGGGTTTAACCCCCAACTCAGTGTGCCCAGAGGGGATACATGGAATGGAAAATTATTCTGGACTCTTAAGATTTATTGTTGTTTGCCCTACTGGCTTTTAGACTTGCTTGAATCCTCTTACTCCTTTTTTTTACTTGCTTATTTCTTCCATTTGAAGAGAAATGCCTATCTTATGCCTGTCCTACCATTGCAGTTTGGAAGGAGATAATTTGTTTAATTTCATAGGCTCATACCTGCAAGGGAATTAGCCTCAGAATGAATCGTATCTTGAATCTCACTATATCTGATAGAAATGCATCTCTGGACTTTTGTGTTAGTAATCTAACTAGCTAAGACTTTGGGGCTATTAGGAGGGGATTAATGTATTTTACATTTGAGAAGAATATGAAATTTAGGGTCAAGGATAAAATGCTATATGGTTTGAATGTGTCCCTCCAAAAAAGCAGGTGTTAGGAACTTAACCCCCAGTGCAATAGTGTTGAGAAGTGGGGCCTAATGAGGGGTGATTAAGCCACGAAGTTTCTGCCCTCACAAGTGGAATGACACTATTCTTACATGAGTGAGCTCAGTATTACGGAAGTAGTTCCTCACAAAAGCACAAGTTCAGCCCCTTTATTATTTTCTCTCTTTTACCCTCTCGCCTTCTGCCATGGGACGAAGTAGCAAGAAGGCCCTCACCAAATGATCTTGGACTTCCTAGTCCTCAAAACTGTAAGAAATAAGTTGCTTTGGGGCAGTGCCTGTAGCTCAGTGGGTAGGGTGCCAGTCCCATAAACTGAGGGTGGTGGGTTCAAACCTGGCCCCAGCCAAACTGCAACAAAAAAAAATAGCTGGGTGTTGTGGTGGGTGCCTGTAGTCCCAGTTACTCAGGAGGCTGAGCCAAAAGAATCACCTAAGCCCAAGAGCTGGAGGTTGCTGTGAGCTATGATGCCCCAGCACTCTACCTCTGTCTCAAAAAAAAAAAGAATAAATAAATTGCTTTTGTAAATAAGTTACCCAGTCTTTGATACTCTGTTAGAGCAGCACCAATAGACTAAGACAGAAATTTAGGACCATCTTAGAGATAAAGCCATTTATTTGGGAGGACCTGGCATCAGAAATGAAGCTACATTCTGCTATCAGTAGTCTACCAAGATAATTGTGTTTTCCAAGTTTTTAAAAAAGGTAAATTTAATCATTTAATAATAGCTATTATAAATAACACAAATAAAAATATAAATAAAAAATAAATAACAAATAAAAAATTAAACAACAATTTACAGTTGCGCACACGTAGTGTTCAGTAGTATATATTGGAGAAATCATGGGTTTTAGATCAGTCAGGGTATCGTTCTGACTTTGCCACCTGTTAATAGTGTGAGGTTGGGCCCATTATTGACTTTGCTGAGCTTTGGCAAGAAGTATTCACTTCCTATAAAATTACTCTAAGAATTAAATCAACACAGCACAGAGCACACCTAGCATAGTGTCTGGGACACAGCTCAACCTCAACTTAATAAATACACTTTCCTTCTCCCCCCTCACTCCCTTTTGCTCAAGCTCAAAGCTTTAAATGCTCAGCACCCCACATTTTAAGTGAATGGCTAGAGTTTAGAAGGAGGTCATTTGGATTTGAGAACAATCTAAGATGCGGCAGAAGAGTACCTTGAACAGAAAAAATGGAATAATTCAGATTTAACTGCTTGACACCAACTTTTATTCGATAATTCCCCCTTTCTGTAACTTCAGCCAAAGGAGCAGGGAAAACTTATTCCCATCTTTTTGAACAGATGGTACAAATGTCCAACTTTAAAAGAAAAACCTTTGAACACCTACATCTTTCACTCTTTTGGCTTCTTCTGGTTTACTTTATTTATCCTCAGGTTCCCACTATGAAACAAAAAAAAAATAGTCAAAAGAAAGAATGCAGGGAAATAAAGCAGAACCCTCAAAACAGAGATCCCATGCAGCCCTGCAATAGGGAAGTCAATTGTATACCAACAGAGTGGCGCAAATAGGAACCACGATCTCAGAACTATTTTAGAGTCTCTATTAACATAATTAAGCAGGATATACTATCTCATGTGCAGACACAACTTACTCTCTCATGTTTATTTTGATTTACCCAGTTTGTCTCCAGCCCCGCAGGAAGTCTTTTAAAATAAAACAATCAATTAATTCCCCTAGTATTGAAAAGGTGAAAATGAGGAAGTGTAGCACATCTCGGGCAGGTTTTTCGCATTAAATTGAGGAAGGATACACCACGGATTAAGAGATTGGCAATCATTCAATTAGGGAAAGGACCCTATTTGTTCTACCTTTTATAGGTCAGGTCTTTCCCCTGGTTATGTGTGTGTATATGTGTGTATGTGTGTGTGTGTGTGTGTGTGTGTGTGTGTGTGTGTTACGAGTTAGCAAAATAATAAATACACCCAAATTCCAAGTATATCTATATATTCTATGAATGTGGGTTTGCCTCTGACATTGCTCTGCTCTGCTCTGTTCCTGCGGATATCTGCACTCAATGAACATTGTCTTGAATTGAAACTGTCTTGAGCTGGCTATGTGCAGTGAGGGACCCTGCTGATTCAGCATAGATTGCCTTCCTATTCCAGAAAAAATAGATTAGTGCTGTAGCACTTTAATCATACCCTGGATGTCAAGCCTGTTATATTAATGGTTTTTGCATTTAAATAGTGAAAGTGGATTCAGTATAGGGAAAATGAGTTAGCAGCTAGCCCAGAAGAAAGGCATCTTCTGTCCTTCTCTACAATGAAGGTGTGTCATTGCTCCCTGGAGGGAAAACTCCGTGCAGTCTGTCCTCTGGGTGCTCAAGGACCTGCTCTGAGGGAGTTATGCATTGTAAAGACAGGGGCTTTAATTCCTCTTTGTGACTATAAGTCTTTGGTTTCAGTTGGAAATTCTGACACTGTGTACACAAAGGGATATCGGGATATCTATTTAAACACATCCCTCAACTTCTATCTACTAAAAATTAAGCTCAGAGTTTACAGTTCATTAACATCAATTCCAAATATTGGGCAAAGGACAGATCAGAGCCAGGGTAAAAGAAAAACAATAGATTCTATATTTCAATTTAAATCCCTAAGATTCTCCACTTTCATTTTGACTTAAACTGCTCCTATACCTGTCACGTTTTATTGCAATTTTAAACTTCATTCCTGATGGCGCCTGTGGCTCAAGGAGTAGGGCACCAGCCCCCATGTACCAGAGGTGGTGGGTTCAGACCTGGCCCCGGCCAAAAATTGCAAAAAAAAAAAAACAAAAAAAAACTTCATTCCTTTTGCGTTTCCCTGCGGTAAAATGGTCACTGATCTTATCTTGTAAACAGATTTACAGTTTATACATAGAACAAGGCCAGACTGGACCTTAGAACATAAGAGTTTTGAGTCATCAACCATAAAGTGAGACATACGTAGGTTGTTTTAATAAATTAAAACGTATGCACTTTATGAAGCATTATGCTTATCTGTAAGGAACATGACAGTGGCTGAACATGACAGCACATAGTTTAAGAAAGCAAATGTTTAGAATGTTACCACTGGTCCAGTGGTTTCTTTGTCCTTTTTTTGAGATCCCCTCTCCCTACAGTAGAAAAAGACACACATAAATAATTGCTGAAATAGCCAGGGAGGCTAATTCAATGTCTGATGTACACGCTGTGTTACAAATTACCCCGTGAGTAAACTGGGGCGTGTGAGACGAGAATGTAATTCTACATATATCTGTCCTATTCATCCTCCAGAATGATGCACGGATCTTGGAAGGTTGAAGTGCCAGATGTTGGCCCACACTGTGCTATCTTGAATGAAATGTGGGATCTTGAAATGACTAAACACCTCGATACCTCTGCTGGCAGGTCATACCTGTAATGTATTTGTCTTTTCATAATGGTTCTTATTTTCCGGTTACTTTTTCACATTTAACAAACTTTATATTGAAGTAGATCTTACATACAGAAAAGGGCACAAATCACGAGTAGACACCTTGGTGGATTTTCACCAGAAGAGCGCCAGTGGAACCCCACTTAGATGAAGACGCAGGACCTGACCAGCGTGTCAGGAACCTCTTGCTCATTCAAACTCAATTTCGACGCAGCGCATTAGTTTAATCTGTTTTTTGAACTTTGCATGAATGGAATCACATTCATTGTGCTCCTACATGTCTGACTTCTTTTGTACAAGGTTACATTGATCAGATTTATCCACATTGTCCTGTGCAGCTCATTAATGTCCATTGCTCTATTGTATTCCACTGTGGAACAGGCCACAACTTATTTATCCATTCCTGTATTTGTGGTCAACTGTATTGCAGAGAAGCAACACAGCACTGGGCCCGACCACAAACACCACACTGGCACTGTAAACCGCTAGGAACATCGCACACGTGTTTTCATTTTATGTATGGATTTACTGGGAACATAACTAGAAGCGATATTTTTGGATTGTGAGGTGTGGTATATTCAGATTTTTAGGTAGCGTTAAATGGCGTTTCAAAACAGTGTTTACTATTTACATCACTACAATCAGTGTGTCCGGATGCCAGTTTCTTTCCAACAATTGACATAAACTGTATTCAGTCATTTTTCTTTCTCTTTAATAGATAAAAATAAATACAAGTTTTTTTTTTTTTTTTTGACATTGCAGGCCACTGCAGGCCACTGCCTAATACAGAAGCACCCACGTATCGTCTGATTCATTCGCCTCCTACTGTCAATGTCCTTTCGTTCGCGTGGTCACCATTTTTTAATCTCCAAGTTTTTCTCTTCACTTGCTGTCTTTTCTCCCTCCAATCCAAATACTTCTACACAATTTCACCCAATCTATCTTCCTAAAGTACATTTCTATTTTTTCTTGTTGTCATTTCCAGCTTTATTGTTTTTTATTTCAAATTAATACACGGGGATGAATGACCAGGTTACACTATTTGCACTTGTTAGGTGGCACCCCAGCTGTGACTGAGCCCTTCACCCAGGAGGCGTGCCACACACTCCCACACCACACACTGCACACCGCACGCACCCCGGGGAGAGCCCACCGAACCTGCTCCCTCCCTCCCCTTCCCCTCCACCGACTTGAACTTAACTGTGTTCTTTCCCCTGTGTGGCAGTGGAGGTGTTCACCTACCCATCCCACCTTAGCATCGAGCACATTGGAAACGCATTTCTAACCATATTACTTTCTTCTTCAAAATCAGAAGGCTCCCAGCTATTTTCAAATAAGAACTCCACAATGTTACGAGCCCCCTCCCCCAGCCTAGCTTCTAAGCCTTATCTTAAACTTCTTTTTCTCACATACCAAGCATTGTAACCAGGTGCAATGCACAAGTGTGCCCAAACCTCCTCCTCAGCGCCTTGCTCATCCCTACCATGACTCTTCTACGTAGCCTCTTTCCTCAACCCACCCTTCCTGTTTTCCTTCAAATGCCACTTCTTTCAGTAACCAGATTTCTTTCCTTCATTCCATTCTCCTGTCACTTCTTTTTCTGATGGTGCTTCAGTCATTCCCCCTTCCCTTAAGTTATTTCCTTTTAGTTGCTAAGTTCATTTGGGACCATGGCACCTACCATGGGAGGTAGGCTGATTCCTGGAGAACAGACGCTCAGTGTAGCACAGGGTTTTGTGTATAGAAAGTGTCTGATAAATATGTGCAAAACGGAAATGAACATGCAAAGGGTGTGTATGTTTTACTGAAACTCCTTGGACTGCTGGAACATAAATGTACCCAGTAAAGAGTGCCAGGTTCTTCTGGGCCAAATAATGACAGCAGTCTCTGGGTGTGTGAGATGAGACAAAGTTGGACAAAGAATCTGTTCAAAGTCTATTTGAGTGACACGATCCACCCTGTCCCAGATTGCTGCTTATTAGACCTAAAAGTTCTATGTTTTCCACACTCATCCAAAACAACGTTGATTTGTATTGGATTGTCTTCAAAATTCCTTTAGTGTTAACAGTCTTCAACAGACAATGGCAACTGAGAGGCATTGAAGGGACTTAGGAGCCCTGCAGGATGAGGCAAGTAATGCAGGATGACCTGCCTGGTTCTTCCGCGGCCTTGCCAAAGGCAGTGGTGCAGCAGAAGACACACCCTTGAAGAATGTGATAGGCTTGAAGGGAAATATCAATTACGCCTCATGTAAAGAGTGTGGATTTACACAATCAATCTTCTAAGTCTCGGTTTTTTCCACCAATAAAATGGAGACAATAAGAGGTAATTTTAAAAGCTGAAGTGAAAATAAGATAATGTACTCCAAGCAGTTCATGCCATGGCTGCACCGTAGCCCAAGTTTTGCCTTTCCTGATCCTCGAACTGGGTTAAATCCTTCTGTTGTCTGCTTTTGTAGCACACTGCATTTGTCCTTAGTTTGTATTTTTCCAGGCCTGATTGTAATTCCTGCATTTGCTCTCTGCAAGCTCTGTTAAAACGATTCCATGTCTATGTCATCACTATCATATGTTTAGTGTTTACCATAATCTCAGACACATTCATGATCAAAAACATTCTTTAAAAAATGAATACATTAATAAAAAAATAATAATTTCCTTTCTTTTATGTACAAACAGTGAGACTACAAGGTCAAATGTCTGAGGGTTTTTTTAACAACACAAAATTTATATACTCTAATGAATCCTGCCCTTTTCAAAGTAGTTAAATTTGCAAGCTACGTACATATTTTTGTGACACTGACACAGCTCAAACAATTGTTGAAAGGCTTTGAAAGTCCTACTATCAAAGTTCAGAGTCCAGTTTGTAGAATATCATCAAAAGTGGTTAATCTGCCTTTAAAGAGGGGATTTTATTTTTGAGAACAGTTAAAAATCACTTAGAATCAACTGTGGCAAATTAAGCAGTTTCTTTTAGTTTTATTCTAAAACAAAATTTGAAAAAGCATTAATAAAACAATTTTTCTTCTATGACCATAAATTTAAAGACTTATTCTTGAAAACAAAGAGCTCCATAATTGAGCAAGGAAAGGCGCTATGATTTTCCAGCTGTTCATATTATGTTGAACATTATGAAGAAGAAGGCAAATCTTCTTAGGGATGGATATTGGCATATTGGTGAAACACACACACACACAAAACAATCCCCCCAACGCCTCGAAAAATTACATTTCTTTAAAGTCATGCCCGATACAAATTCCATTTAAAAATCATTTTCCACAGGCTTTTCTAAGGAGTATGATGAGAATAATAAACATCTTTCACTGAACAAAGCACAATGCACATTTAATAACATTACAGTTAACTTCTCAACCCTCCTGCTGGTCTCATGCAGCTTCCTGAAGAAGTGGGTTTTCCATGATGTTGTTGATATAGACATTTTGTGTCAGAAATGCAATCTAAACAAGCTTTGGCCTTTAATTTTGTTGAATCATATAATGAATAATAGGAAATTGTACTGAAATCATCAGTATAAATATACATATACAACTTTTATGATCTCTATCAGTGAATCCCTGTGATACTGTGTTATTGGGATTTTGTATATATACATATGTAAATTGTATATATATGTATATATAGCATATTTTTAAGATGGCCACCTTAAACTGAAAGTCAAACAAATACCAAAAATATGCCTGGAGCCTCGTGAGTGTTTTGCATTGTAAATCCAATGAAAGAATTTCTAGGATACAAAAAGGCACCAGTCCCCTGTCAACTGCAGTCCCCTGACAGCTGTGCTTATAACTCTGTTGACCACCAGACTACCAGAAACAAACAGAGCAAAGTGTGCTGTTCACAGAGGAGGAAAGCAAAAGAAAAGGAGCTGGGACTTAGAGACTCACAGAGAAGTTGTGTGCAGTCTGACACGACACTCCCCACGCCACCAAAATAAGCTTATTTCCTTGATAAAGTCATTGGCAACACCCAGAACTATAGAATTTTATGCCGAGAACAATTTCCAAATAAATGGTGCCCCACTCAATTAAATGTCTCTCTTGGCAACTGGAGTTAGGATGAAGCTTGAGCTATTACTGCGGTAATCAACCCTCAGAAGAAGAAATCATTGGAAAAGGTGATTTGTGCATTTGGGTCGTCAGCTATAATCTTTGAAAGAACATGCGAAGGAAAGTTCCAGGTGACGTCTTGACAAAAAAAAAAAAAAAAAAAAAAACTAGTTTCTATAAGGTTTGCTTTCTTTATTATTTATCTGGACTTATTTACTTTATTTTATTTACTTTATTTTTTTTAAGGGGGCACATTGGCTGAGACATTTAAAATACAAAATGGTAATTAAGAGTGTTTGAGGCAGCTCCAGCTGGCTCTGGAATAGCTCCCCATAGGAAGGCTGACATTTCCACCCTCTAAGAATCCCTGCTTGGATGCAGTTCAGAGCAGCCAACCTTGATTCCACCCACCGTTTGATTAAACAACAGAGAAACTGCAAATACTAAAAGTCACTTCTCCTGGGCCGGCTTAAACTGACAGCAAATACAAGAAAAGAAAGTGATGGAAAATGAGATTATGAGTTAGTATAAAAACAACTTATCAAATCGCATTCTTCAAAGTGAGCATCTAATTGGTCAATGAACCTTCTAAATGTAGAAATTGCATTGGCATCTCCATGTCTGAGTACCTTGAGGGCCGTCTGAAATATAATTAAGTTTCTGTTTAAAATTATCCTCAAGAACGAACTGAGATAGACAGCCTCCCGCCTGCAATTCTTTAGGTACAGTCTTCCATTGTGACTAACAGCCTGAGATGCAGCTAGGAGAAGATATGGTTCCTAACTTCTGGAAGGTTATAGAGTAATTACAAAGACAAATTGTTCACTTGGAACAATAAGTGAAAATGCCAAGTAACGTGTAATTAAATAGCAACATGAGTGTATAGATTTATGTCAGATTTGGGTAACGGGATAATAATCTGGGGGAAATACTTTGTCAATTTGACCCTTAGCCAACTAAATGTAGGCAAATGGCAACTTCCAGGGCCTCGTTTTTGCTTTCCTGTGTGATGAGTGGGGAGCTTGTTCTCTGAGTCCACAGTTCTTTATTGGTTTTCTACCTTAGCTTACACAGGCACGGGTGCCATTATCTTTGTTAGTGACAGGTTATTAATCGTGCAGAGCCTTCAGGAAGGTAATGGGGAAAGTGGGACGATCACATGGGCTTAAGGAGAATGATGGCCACTGGATTTCTCCTCTGGACTAGGAGTTTCACAGTCATGGGCTTCAGCCTAAATTTTCCCATGAGATAGTCAAATAACAATAGCGAATCATTTCCCTCTGAGGATTTCCATTTTCCCGTGTGTAGGAGGAGGGCTGTAGACAAGGCAGTCTCCAACCGGTGTTCCACGTCCCGTGAGGCTTAGATTATTAATGGCAGCTCCCATCTATCTCACCTGCACCCCTACTATGGTAGAGACCTCCAGCGGTGGCTCTCCTAACTCAGTTCCTGCAAGGCTGAGACCACATGCAGAACCCTTCATTGCACAGTAAGTTTTTCGGGCATCAAGTCTGTCCCTTCTTACCTAGCAGTTTATTACGTGTCCTCTGCTCCCCATTTCAAATAATTCTCTACTCTTCATTCCTCTACAATTAAACTCTTATCTCCATTAGACGTGTTCTTCCAGACCACTTTTTTCCTCTTAAACCTTCACAAAGAATTAAAGTTTATACAAAAATATTTTTTAAAGTATTAATAAGAAAGAACTATAATGATTGTTAATTCCCTTTTCATCTTCTCTTGTCTTGGTAAATATCTCAGTGTAAACTGGTCAATTAGACGTGGACTGCTAGAAAGACATCCTCTCTCCTCATGAACGGCCTTTCTAATTGTGCTAACTGAATGTTGGTATTTGTAAACACTGTATAGTATATAGCAATCTATTCATATTTGAAACTGGCACATTCCATAAACAATTTGGCCGCCTCAGTAGAAGATGTTGAAGGAAGTTTGTGTTAATTATATTGCCTCTTTATGAAGGCTAATGCAACTGAAATATTTACCTTTACATATCATATCTTTTATTTGTTATGTGGTAATTATACTCTAATTATGTAGACAGTTTAGATTGGCTGTATGCCTCTATTTCAGAAAGGAACAATTTTGTCTTTTAAATATTTTTAATCACAGAACACATTCCTGGAGCATCAGCTCACCACTTGCAGCCGGCATTCACAGCAAACCACGCCATTCCATCTCCTGAAGTTTGTCCACCAACCTTCTCATTGCTATGAATCTGCATTTACTCTCATAGTATTTTACCCTCACTGCTCCCAAAGATTTCTTAACACTATAGTCTGCTTTCCTTTCATTAGATTCTTCTCTGCCTTGATTTCTTTTTAACTTGGTGTCTTCCCTTACTCTTTGTCATATTTTATTAATACTTCCTTTTACATTTCTTTGGCTGACTTGTTCTTCTTTATAACTAACGGGAAATTGCTGTTGGATACAATCTGAATTTTTGTTCTCTCTCCTTCTTTCTGCCCATTTATATATCCATCTATCCATCCACCCATCCATATATTCATCTGTCCATATATCCAATATACTCATCCATTCTGAATTAAAACTATAATTTTATTTTGGCAGTTCCCAAATCCTCCACTTAGCCTATATCTGTCGTTCTCCATAATCCATGATCATCCGGAAGCTTCACTAATTTTTAACTCTTATTGTGCCTAAAATCAAATTTAATTTCTATTTTGGGAGCTCACTTCAATGAGATATCCATTACAAATATGTTTAAAGGAGGGTTAGAGGTGGATTATAGAAATGTACAATAGCATCAGAGGTGTCACTGGGAGCATAAACCGGTTAACCACAATGGAGGATGGTTTGATTATCAAATCACAGATACACACATCCCTTAGCCATAAATTCTACTTCCAGGAATCTGTCCTAGGAATGTACTTACATGTGCACTAAATGATGTATAGATGAGTACATTTATTGTGGTACTATTTATAATTGACATTTTTTGCAATTACAAATGTTGGAAAGAACACAAACATACAGCAGTAGGAAGTTGGTGTAAAAAATATTCTTCATCCATAGTGGAGTATCATTCATCAATGGAAAATTTTAAGAAATCATATACTAATATGGAATAATCTTCAACATAGATTAAGTAACTGTAAATTCAAACATAAAAAAGCTTTTGAGAAAAAAAGGAGAGAAGGAGAGAGAATAGCTAGCTAGTTAAATAGGTAGATAATAAATAATTTTGGTATGTATTAGTTTATTTCTCTATATCCTGAGATGTTGTGTGTCTCTGGAAGTATTCACAGGAAACCCCACTGGGTGATTCCAGAGTAGATGGCTGCAGGGCAGGGGCTCGGGGGAAACAACTGCTTCTCCTCACTACCTGGTGAGTGAGAGACTTTTCACTGTGTACCCTTGGAAACTACTGACTTTGGAAAGATGCCACCATCCCATCACATCGAAAACTGTAATGAAGAACAAATATATGAAGAACCTAAGATGCCATGAAAATAAGAAGGGGAATTGTAACAATGACAAACAAGTATAGAAAAATATGAAAAGATAATAGGGGAAAGTGGGGGAAAGGCCAAACCAAAAAAGACCTAATTCTCTCTCAGGAAGGCCAGACATGGTGATTTGATGCTGTGAATGATCCATATTTTCCAAAAAAAAAAAAAAAAAGGCACAGAAAATGTCTATTCCTTTCTCAGATAGGACCTGAGAGATAAGTAAGGGCTCTCATCATCAAGGCAAGTGTCCGATTCTGTGGCAAATCCTCAAAACATCTCTAAACTGCACACCGGTCTAAATTCCATGATTACATTGTACACTTCAGCTCTGTAGAGCTATAACTGATAAATAAAATTATATATATTTAAAGTCTGTAACGTGGTGATTTGTTGCCTGTATGCAGTGTGAAATGATTACCATATCAAGCTACAGAGGGCAGCCATCACTGCACATGGTTAACTGTTGGGTGGGGGGAGGGAAGGATAAAAATACTAAGACCTCCTCTCTTAAACAATTTGAAGTATAAGCATACCACGTTTTATTGTTCTTTGATTGACTGCACTTCACAGATAGAACACTTTTTACAAACTGGAGGTTTGCAGTAACACCGCATTGAACAAATCTGTGGCACCATTTTCCCAACAACACGTGCTCACTCCCTGTCACATTGGGTAATTCTCACACTACTTCAAATGTTTTATTATTACTATACCTGTTACGTGTTCAGTGCTAATATAATTGTTTGGGTGCCATGAACTGTACCCACGTAAGACAATGAACTACACTGATAAATGGTGAGTGTTCTGATTGTTCCACCAACTGGCTTCTCCACATCTCTCTCCCTCTCCTCAGGCCTCCCTTTATTTGAGAAAAAATGATATTGAAATTAGGCCAATTAATAATCCTAAACTGGTGCCTAAGTCTTCAGACAAATCAAAGGGTTATGTCTCTCACTTTTAATCAAAAGCTAGAAATGATGATGCTTAGTGAGGAAGGGATATAAAATGCCGAGACAAGCTGAAAGCCAGGCTGGCCTCTTGCACCAAACAGGCAAGGGGAGAGTACAAAGAAAAAGTTCATAAAGGAAATTAAAAGGTAACACACCAACGATAACAGAACAAACAGCCTTCTTACTGATAAAAAGAATATTTTAACAGTCTGAATAGAAGAACAAACCAGTCACAACATTCCCTTAAGCCCAAACCTAATCCAGAGCAAGAGCCTGACTCTTTTCAATTCTGTGAAGGCTGAGAAAGGTGAAGAAGCTATAGAGATAAAGTTTGAAACTAGGAGAGATTAACTCATGAGGTGTAAGAAGCCATCTCCACAGCGTAAAAGTACAAATTGAAGCAGTAAGTGGTGATGTAAAAGCCACATCAAGTTATCCAGAAGATCCAGCCAAGATAAATGATGAAAGTGGAAACACTACCCAACAGACTTTTGATGTAGATAAAATAGCCTTAGATTAGGAAAAGATGCCATCTAGGACTTTCATTCATAGCAACAGAGAAGTCAGTGCTTCAAAGCTTTAAAGGACAGGTGACTCTCCTGGTAGGGGCAAATGCAGCTGGTGGCTTCCAGTTGAAGCCAACACTCATTCACTATTCCAAAAATCCTAAACCCCTCAAGAATTATGCTACATTCTAGGCAGGCGGTAACATACACCTGTAATTCATTCTGGAAGGCTAACGCTGGAGGGTCACTTGAGCTCAGGAGTTTCAGACTAGTCTGAACAAGACCAAGATCCTGCCTCTACTAAAAAAATAGAAAAGGTGATGGGCACTTTGTAGTCCCAACTACTTGGGAGGCTGAGGTAGGAAGATCACTTGAACCCCAGAGTTTGAGGTTGCTATGAGCTAGGCTGATGTCACGGCACTCTAGCTCGGACAACAGAGTAAGAAACGGTCTTTTTTTTTTTTTAAGTATTATGCTAAATTTACCCTGTTCTCTATAAGCAGAGTAATAGAGTAACAAGCCTGGATGACAGCCAATCTGTTTACAGCACGGTTTACTGAGTATTGCAAGCCCACTGTTGAAACCTACAATTCAGGCAAACAATATTCTTTTCAAAATATTACTGCCCATTGACAGGGCACCTGGTCATCCAAGAACTCAGATGGAGATGTATAGGAGATTAATGTTGCTTTCATGCTTGCTAACATAACATCCATTCTACAACTAACTGGTCAAGGAGTAATTTTGATTTTCACCTCCCACAGATAGTGATTACTCTGATGGAGCTGAACAAAGTAAATTGAAAACCTCCTGAAAAGTATTTGCCATTCTGAATACCATGAAGAACATTGATGATTCACAAGAGGAGCTCAAAGTATCAACATTACCAAGAATTTGAAAGAAGTTAATTCCAACACTCATGGGTAACTCTGACGAGCTGGAAACTTCAGTGAAGGAAATAACTGCAAATGTGGTGGAATTAGAAGTGGAGCCTGAAGACGGAGACTGAAGACGGGACTGAACCTGACGCTGTCAGGACAAAGCTTTAATGTATGAGGAGTTACTTCCAATGGATGAGCAAAGAAAGTGACTTCTCGAGATGGGATCTATTCCAGGTGAAGATGTTACGAAAGTTATTGAAATGACAAAAAAGTATTTAGAATATTGCATGATAAAGCAGTGATGGCATTTAAGAGGACTGACTCTACTTTTGAAAGATATTCTAGATTGAGTAAAATGCTATCCAATAGCATACTTCGGAGAAATCTTTCGTGAAAGAACGAGCTATGTGATAAATGCCATTGTCTTACTTAGAGAAATTGCCACAACCACTCCAACCTCCAGCCAGCTGTCAGCAATGTGGCAAGACCCAAGAGAAATAAAAAGATTATGACTCACTGAAGCTCAGATGATTGTTAGTATTTTTTAACAATAAAACTAGCACATTGTACCCCATGATTGCATTAATGTACACAGCTATGATTTAATAATAAATAAATAAAACAATAAAGCATGTTTCATTAAGGTAGGTACATTGTCTTTCACATATAATACTATGGTACACTTAATAGACTACAGTAGATTGTAAACATAATTTTATATATACTGGGAAACCCAAGATTTCTTGTGGCTTGTTTCATGCAATATTCTCTTTATTATGGTGGTCTAAAGCCCAACCTGCAGCATCTCTGAGCTTTGGCTTTAAATATGTATATTTAGAATTAATATATATTTTTTTCCTAAAATTTCTTAAATCTTATCCTTTAGATTTTGTTCGTTACTCCTCTGGAATTTATTTTACTGTACAATATAATGAAAAGGTCTAATTTTACTACTTTCTATGCAGCCAATTGTTTCCACACCATTTGTCAAAAACTCTTATTACTTTTCTAATTAAAAATATGATTTCATCTACTAAATTTCCACACACAAATGAAAGTGTCTTTGAAATGCTAATCCAGTCTCCTGTGTGTGTCTCACTGACTCAGTGCCACACTTTTTTAATAACTATAGCTTTATGATAAATCTTGACATTTGGAAGAGCAAGGTCCCTCCCCCCAAATGTCACCATATTCTTTTTCAAAATTGTATCAGACGTTCCTGGACATTTGCACCGTTATTTGTTTTTCATCCCAGCTCTATTGAGCTATTATTAGCAAATAAAAATTATATCAATTTAATGTACATAATGCAATGTTTTGATACAGGTATACAGTGTAAAATGATTACTACAACTAGTTTAGTTAACATACATATTACCTAACCTAGTTACCATTGTGAGTGTGTCTGCACGTGTGTATGTGTGTGTGGTGAGATACGTCAGGTCTATTCTCTTTGCCAATTTCAAGTTGAGAATATGGTATTAGCTACAATCACTGTCTGGTGTACATTAGATCACCAGAACTAACTTAATCATCCTGCATACGTGAAATTTTGTATTGTTTGATGAACATCTCCCCCGACATCTACTCTGCAACCCCCAGAAGGCACAATTTTACTCTCTTCTTACACGAGTTCAACATAGACAAATAACAGGATATCTCACTTGCCGGTGGAATCTTAAAAAATAAACCTCTGCACTTTGAAACATATTCTAGAAATATTTTGTCAAACTTTGTTAAAACCTTTTTGCCTTCAACTATAATTGTATGGAACCCAGTTTACTGCATTTACATTACACAGTCTTTCTATTAATGGAGAGATCACTATAGATCTCCATTTATTTATGCTTTCTTCAGGCTTTTCAATCAAAATGGAAAAATATCTTTTTCATTAGGGTCTTACATCTGCTTTGTTTGATTATTTTCCCTAAGCAACTTAAATTTTCTACTGTTGTTATAAATATTGTCTTAAAATAATTACATTTTTTTTGTTTGCCTCTTCATAGATGGGAATATTATTGAATTTTGTATATTAATTTTTATACCTAGTAAACTTACAAAAGTCTAAATTGATTTCAAATATTTTTTTCTATGGAAGCACATGCAAATAATCAAATGAGTTTTGTTGTTGGTATTGTTGTTAACTAATCTTCCAATCATCACAGTTTATATTTCTTTTCTTGCCTTACTGCACTGCCTAGAATATCCAGAATAC
>NW_003852517.1:6326820-6331491 GCF_000181295.1 Otolemur garnettii
ATGCACTATCATTCACTTCATGATTTCGAAGAAAAAGCTTCTAAGATTTAAGTATGATTTCTGGTTTATGTTCTAGATAAATACCCTTTATAAGGTGTCGATATTTTCGTGTCCTCTAAAGTATGAAGCTTTAGATGAAAAAGTGGCCTCAAGCAATAGTTACTGCCAGCCTTTTCCAGCCTTCACTGGCAAACCCAGAAGCCCCACCCTGTGCCAAGATGAGAGTCCAAGTGAGGCACCTTCATACTCAGAAGAATCCACACTTACCCTGCCTCAGCCTGCTTCAGACTGAACCTGAAAACCAGCAGGCTCCTGGCCTGGCTTTAATCTGATTTGCTTTCTAGTGTTACTAATCCAGAGAGATGTGTCTGAGCTTTAAATGCAGCTCTGTTATTTCATTGTCTCAGGTCATATTTGCCTAACACTGCCGGGTTTGGGGAGTAAACAAGCACGCAAAGACACACATTTACAATAATATCTAACTTTGAGTCATTTTCATCCTGCCCACCTCCCGTCCACCCCATGCAATTCCACCTCACTCCTCCCCTACCCCCACCCTGCTGGGGGAAGGAGGTGATGGGCTCTCATGTTCTTATTCACAGCTGCTTAATTCCAAGTTTGGATTAGCTCCAGCGCCCAGTGTTTGGGATACTGGAGGCCAAGACAGAAGCTGCTGCTCAAGGACCTTGGTCCAGATGTGTCAGTGTGGCTGAAGGAACGTAAAAGAGACAAAGGATTTAACAAAGTGAGATTGAGTGGACTTCATAGAGGACAGTGGCCTTCAGCCAACAGCCTAGTGTGGAGGGGGAAGGGAAGGAAGGTCTATAAACACAAATGTTTATAACCCCATTTAGTCCCACGGTCATTGTATGTGTATACCACAAATAATACACGATGTTAGGTAATTTTCAACACTGATGTTGACTTGAGAATGAAAGATCAAAAGTGTAAAAAAATTATTTTTGGTTTTATGTAACAATAATCACTATATTTGAGAATTTGGGTCATACTAAGTGTGCTATAGAATTTATTTGATCATAACAGCAGATGGCTTAAATACATACATACAGGGTGGCCGTAAGTTAAACTGCACACTAAGTTTATGGCCACTCTGTACATATACACACTCAAAAGTCATGAAATACTGTTTGTGTGAACTAATCATCTAATGTAGTGAAGAGAGGGAAAAATTAGAGGGAACCTGGACCAGAGGCAAACATCAGGTTTTGAGCGTGACTTTTACTCATTCACATTTTAGTTCCAAGGATTTACACACTAATTTACAGCCAATGAGTAAATGCTGAAGCCTTGGACCCAGTTAGTTCAACTATCTGTGGAATGGTGAGAGAGATTAGGGCAAGGGAATGCTGATTGGGATGGCATGGTGCATACTTTCTATCAATTACACTACCAATTTGTGCACAAAAACAAAACATCTCAGGAGAAGAAACACTTCACTGTTCATCTCAGACTAAATCATTCAATCTTGAGTATGTGAGCTTTTGTTTGCCCATGTCACCTGGTCTATAGAGGAAGAGGGAAGATTGGACTAGGAGCTAGAAATCACTGGTTGATTCCATATCATTTCTCTACAGTGCCAAGCCATGGGGCAGGATACCTGAAAGCAAATATTTCTTCCAGTAGTGTCACAGTTTTACTAACTGAACGTTAGAAAGAAGGATTTTCTATCAAATTTCCCTTAATTTTCCAAGTATTTTCTTAAACATTACTCCTATATATCTCCCCTTTGAATGCACCCCAACCGCCACCACCATCACCACAAAAATCCTTGATAATATAACAGCTGTTCAATTGTTGAGGAAGCAACAGACCCGAGAGCTTTATCCTGAATGGATCTATTCCAGGACAGAGGTGTTTTAGAGTCAATATTGTGCATCACAGTTGTACACTAAAGTACCTTTGAAGCATCAGGGTGCTGCAAGCCAGCGAAATTCCTACAGTGTACAACCACATCCATTCCCTTTGAGTCACGCTGTTTAATTCCTGGAGCCTGCTATTTGGGTAATGTCAGAACACCAGGGAAATGACTGAAAAGCTGAAATAGGTTTGAAGAAAAGTATACATGTATACATTTCTCCAGTGCTGGGCATAGACAGAACGGTTGTTTTTATTCAGAAGTGTGTCCATTTTCAGTAATTCCTTGGCTTGGTAGATAAAGTGCTATGAAGAAATATAGAAAAATACATACAGAAACAGATGAAACATGCATCAAGAAACACACAGCAGATGGCAGCACACTTCCCAATAACCGAGGTGCTCATTTCCCAGGTGCCTGGAGCCTTGACTGCTGGTGGCTCATAGCTGGGTTGCTCTCCAGCTGTTGCCATGAACTAAAGGAAAGCACTTCATCCAATGTTTTACTCCTTTCCTGAGAGCAACCTGCATTCAATAATTGGTTGATATGGGGTTAACATACTTGGCCCCCTTGCATCAAGTAGGGTGAAGGAATTATCCCTACACCCTCACAGTGTTAGCTGAACCTCTGTTGTACTGCATTGCTATTCCACTTCACCCTCTGCTGGTCCAGTGCCCCTAGCACTTATAGGTTTATTGGTTCCAAAGCCATTCTCAAAACTTCTATGAGTAATTTTCTGTCTCAGAAAACCTGACCTAAGACTATCAATACCAAAAGTGAACTGATGGAATACTTCCAAATGGGATCTTGGAGGTGGAGTATTCTCTGGCTTGTTGGCAATCAGTCTTCAGTGGTAGGTGGAGCAATAATGGCCCCAAAGATGTGGTTGCAGTAAAATTGTTAAAATTCCCATCAGTGCAGATGCAATGTCACATGCATTTAACACATTTGTGGAAAGCATAATTACAAGGTCTATGAAATCAGATAAGTTTTGCTGAGGATCATAAATGCTTGAAGAAAGACAACAAAAAGCTAAAGGTGATTAATCCCCAACTTGAGACAAAGTCTGAGTTCTAGAAGGCCTTCTTGAAACAGGCAGTCTCTCTTTTCCTATAGCTGGAGGACAGAAAGAGCTGAGGATCAGACCCAAGGGTTAATTATAAGAGTAGCAGAGCTCCAGAGAAAGATGAATTCCAATCCTAAATCTGCTACTAAGATTAAGAGTGGGACCCTGGAACTGAGGGTGGGGACAGCTGGACTGATGCACTCAAAATATCAAATCCCCCAAATCCTCTGAGCACTCTAGGCCTTGAGAAGAATTCCACTCTTCTTAAAAATGAGTGTTTATATCTTTCTCTAAGATAACAGAGAGGCTACTATAATGCAAAACAACAAAGCCTCTGGGAACTACCATCATTTCTTCTTGTAAATATTGGACAAATAACTAGAATCAAGTTTCAACAGAACTTGACTAGGGAAATAAAGGGATAATACTCTGAAGGAGCTTAAAGACATAGGTAACGTGCTGACAGGAGCTGGGCTTATATATTGGGTATGGATCCTGTGAAGTAGTTATATATAGCACTATATTCTAAAGATGCCAATCAGTAAGAATGTAACATAAAGTTGGATAAAAAAGATGTTATTAATATGAAAGCATCTACCCATGATATAAGATATAACTCTCCAGCAAAAACTCTGGGAGACGATGTTCCCAAGGTAAGTCTGGAAGTGTGAATACATACTCCTCATAAATGAATTAGAAAGGCTAAACCCCTCATAGCAATTGGTGGAAAGGCTCAGAGAAATGGGCATACTAGAGTGGATATATCAACTAACGTCAGAAGGCCCACCGGATGATTATATTTCATGGAGGGACCTGGGGAGTATTTTCTTTACTGAAGTACTAGGGGATTTGCTGATAATAAAATAAAAAACAGGGAGTGGAGGGCACAAGAATCGGGAGTCATAGTGTTGACCATTCTTGTAGAACAAGAATGAGGGAATAAGATGATATTAAATAACTGGGCTCTAAGCTAACAACAAAGACAAATGAATTACAAAATGATAAAGGCCAGATAGAAGCATGTAACCAAATCAGAAGCAAAATAGTATGCACAGTTATTATAAAATGGTTGATAAAACACAGTTCTCCCATAAGCAAGATAAATGGGTAGTCAATAAAGATACTTCTTAATCTATATAATAATGACAACAAAGTCAAGGATGTATGATCAGGAGACTGAGGACAACTGTTTAAATAAAATGTCATTATCTCAGACCCAGTTTTGAACCTGAGTAAGTTCTCAGAACTGGCTCACACTGAGCTAAGAAGAGACTGGGTCCTTATCAGAATGGTTTTTAGAGTCAGTTTTCCTGATTCTACCCACAGCCTATAGCTATGTACTCAAGTAGTCAGACACTGAGGAAATGGGGATACTAAGACATTTCAAGGAGTCTTGGATGAAGACTTGAGCTGACATTATTATCTACTGATTTTATGCTTCATAATGGCCCTCATGCTAGAGTGGTACATATATGGTCAAGATGCCAAATGGAAGCCAGGCTCAGGTCAGCTCACACTAAGTCTACTGTATATAGTTAAAATGAACATACCTGGTAATTAACAGAATCTCCACATAGATTCCTTGATCTGAAGAAAAGAGGTATCATAGTGGAGAAGACCATACAGAAGTCTCTGCAACTGCTCCTACTCCAGTTAAAACTAAAAATCATAAACAATACTACATCATAGGAATGGTCACAAAATTAGTGATACCCTTTAAAGTATGCAA
>NW_003852517.1:6331904-6332984 GCF_000181295.1 Otolemur garnettii
TGTGGTCCCAGTTACTTGGGAGGCTTAGGCAGGAGACTTGCTTGAGCCCAGGAGTTGGAGGTTGCTGTGAGCAGTGAAGCCATGGCACTCTACCCAGGGGGACAGCTTGAGGCTCTGTCTCAAAGAAAAAGAAAAAGCAAGAGTACTATAGTCTTGCCAGAGGGCTGGCTGAATTTTCCACCCTTTGTCACAATATATTTCAAAGGGATTTGGATTATTAAGACAGTCCATAGATGTCATTCGTCCACTATTTTAAGAATATTATTTAAAATGAACCCAATAAGCAAAAATTGTGAGAAGCTTTGATAAGACATGGGAGCTACAATGATTCATGGATGTCAGGACATCTTCAAAGGAAAAGACAAATAGCATCTTGTACTCCTTGACATGAAGAAAGAAGTATAGATTGCTCAGCCTCTTTGGCTTAAGCCAGCAGAATATTTCACCCTTAAATACAACTACTCTGATCCATTTACAGAGTGATCTGGATGAGAGGGACCCCAGGTAGGAAGGGCTCTGTGATAGATCTAGGTTACAGTGCTCAGAATTCTGCCATTTGGGCCACATGCCCCATCCAAGTTTATGGTATTAGAAGTATATCTTGTCACATCTCATCTGGAGTGCCACTTGTTGCGTCCCTTTGTGGTTGCCACTTGTTGGGGCCAGGGATGCCATGTCTTTGACCCAAACTCAGGGCCACATCGGAACTAGGATGCCAGGTCTCTGGCCCTAGCCCACACAAAATATCACTCCCCTGAGGCACATAAAATATCAAATCCCCTGAATCCACCTGTGTAGAAGCTGGCCACTGCACCAGCTTACTCGGGGTAAGTTTCAGTGCTGAAGCACCTTAGGAGTCATAGTCAATATGAGTAGGAGCGAGCATCTCAGCAGCAGTCTCAGCAGCAGCCTGTCAGTCTTAGATCTTGCAGCACCTTCTCCTAAGGTTATTTATAGTAGTAATACACCACCGGTGTGGAGACTGCTATGCAGTAATGTCGGTGTGCTCGTGTCACATGCTCTTACGTGCTCTGGTGCTCTTTGATGAGAGACCAATGATGTTAGATAATCTTAAATGAC
>NW_003852517.1:6333240-6340388 GCF_000181295.1 Otolemur garnettii
AAGTCATAATGCAGGTGAGCACAGTACTAGTTCCTCACAAGACAGACATAAGAAATCTAGGATCAGCATAAACCAAGTTAGAAAATGTAAATTCCTATATGGCAGATAGCCTGGATCCTATGTCATCCACTGTGCTGCATCAGTTGACACTTGTAGATAAATATGGGGTTGGGGAAGATGAGAGAGTCTAGCATGACCAGCTGATAGAGAAAATCAAGTGTGAGCTTGGCTCATGAATAGGACACCTCAGTGCCTGCAAGCTAAAGGCAGACTGGAGCTGCATGATCCAAGTCCTACCCAAGGGTGGACCTAGAAGACAGGGGTGAAGCCAAATGCTCACATTGCACAGAGATTTGATTATATATTTTGTGTGAAAAGAAAATTGTTCTGAGATGAAAATATATTGGCACTCAAAGGAAGCAATGAGCACCTTAGCCAATTGGCCAGGGTCCTGCAAGGAGAAGGACTAAAAGATAGAGTCCAAGAACATCTGGAGAAGAAGTGGCTGGGATTCTGGAATTCCCTGAAGTGTGAAGACCTTTGAATCACATCTTAACACTTGACCAGACAGCACTTTCCACTGATAAGAGGCACTGATAACACGTAGTAGAAGGACCAAGCCAGTCTACCTGACATTAGCCATTCTTTGTTGTCAGCCATCTCAAGGGCTGGCAGGATGTGCACATGAATAGAGTAACCGTGGTGGCAGGAAGGGCAGCTATGCATGAGCCAGCAGCACGGGCTCTCGCTCACTGAGTCTGATCCAGCTACTGCTGCTGCCAAATGTCCACACTACTGGCCAAAGAGACCAATACTGAGCTCCAGACAGAGCAGCATCCCTCAAGGACGACAACAAATCATTCAATGGAATTTGGTGATTGTGCACACCTACTGCTCCACGCCTTGGTTGGGACCAGACTGAAGTGCCATTCCAGGTCCTGAATTACCTGCAGAATGTTCTGAGGTCTTGTAGCTCAGCTTCTCCCTGTGTCTGACCTCACATCCCTTACCCTCAAAAGCGGTGTTCTGACTGTGCTTCTCAATAGATCCCCTACAGGAATATTTCTATCTCATTGTTGCCCAGGCCTGCCAACCTAAGACAGATGGAGAGGTCCAGACTTCCCCAATGATCTAAAGTAATTACCTTTAGAAAAGAACATGAATTAATATCAATGGTCATTTTTTCACAGCTGCACATTCAGTAAAATGGTATTACTTCTTACTTAAAATAAGAATTTTCTTTTTGCTCCAGGGTGCGTTAGCAACAGTAATTTGGAGAAAGAAATTATTTTCTTCACATTCTGTTTAAATTACTTATCGTCTGCCTATCTTGACCTTAAGAATCATAGAATTAGGTTTCAGAATCCCTACAAATATATACAGTCTACCACAGGGCTTTGAGCAAGCAATATTGCCTCCTTTTGTACATTATAAATGGGAAGTTCAGAGAGATCAGTTGCCTTGCATAAGCTGCATAGCTTAGTTAATACTAAAGGAGAAATCAGAAAACAGGTTAGGGTTGCTTAGTGCAGGGTTTCTTCCTATTAATATGTAACCTTCTAAGTCTTTGAAACCTATTAAAATCTAAGTAAAACAAATTATTGTAATGAGATTCTATCTATTTCCAAAGAGCTACTTGCTAAAATCTTGTACGCATTTCTCAGAATACTATTTTATGATATATAAAGAGAGTTATAAGCTGGCTAATTTTTGTTGGAGAGCAAAATGGAAGAATTTGCCTCAAGAACCTTAACCAGACCTGTCTTAAAAATACAATTATCCATCAGATTCTGAATTTCCATGGAAAAGCAAAGTCAAAAAATCAAGAAGATATTGAACTCAGATTTCAAAGCAAAGAATTTCTGATACTAAGATATTTTAATAGACATGACTTTTGCTATGGGGTAGATAGTCCAACTCTCTTGAGTTGCAGTTTAGGCTCATTGAGACATTTTTCTCTTCCTAAGACCAAAGAGAAATAAACCTAACAGGCTATGAGAATGTTCTTTTAACTACAGTTAAGAAATGAAAATTCTATGTGACTTATTTATAACCAAATTATCCACCAACTACAAGTCATATATCTTTATATTGCAAAGAGCTAACTAGATTAAGAAAATGCAATATACAGAGCTGATAAATAACCCAGCTACAACAATACAGTCTCAGAGTCCATCACATTCTGATTTTATCATAAGTTGATAGAAATATGTAATGCATAAAAATGTACAGAATACACAATCACAGCATAGCACCAAAAAGAATAAGGAAAGAATTAAAAATAAGAAAGAGAATTGGCCAAGAAATTAAAGATGTAAGTTAAATGACATAATGAGAAAAATGAAATTAACTTTGTTTAATGGCAGAAATAAAGAAACTAAATTTAGAAATACAGAAGAGAAAACAATAACATTTCAAGGGCAATGATCTATCTGCCTTTCTTAAGGGGAGGTTAATTTTTTAGTGGTTCAAGTATTAGAATAGTTGTGAAAATAACAAAGGGAAAGGTATACTTTGACGTATGTTAACTGAGGCAGTGTGGTCGTGCTGGAAAGAAATGGACCAGGAGCCGGAGGAATTAGCTCACAGCACTGGCTCTATTCCTGCCAACTGCTGGTCATGAGAAAACCCACTTAGCCTCTCTGTGCCTTGATATTTTATTTGAAAAATGAAACCATGGGGAAAATTATTTGCAATTGTTCTACTCCTATACTTCTGTGGCAATTCTTATTTTACCAGGCTTGTTATTTTAGGAGATATAAAATATTTAGTAATTTACAAATATTTGTTGATCGCAGACTCTATCAATAACTCTTTCTATTTACACAGAATTTTATACTTTTGTCTTCACGTACCTTTACCTCATTTAAAACTCACAATAGGTAAGATGTAAACTGGGTAGTCACACTTCCATTTTGTAAATGAGAGATTGTACACTCAGAGAAGTGACGTGACTTGCCCAAGATTACAAGGGATTGAAGGGCAGGTGGGACTCACAGCTGCATCTCCCCACCCCGAGGCTACCACACGAGCCAAGCTATTCACTGTGGAAAAAAGAGGAACTTCTTTGAAAGGAGGTTCATTGCTCCCAAATAATTCAGAATTCTCTTCACTTTATTCAGGGGAGGACTTGGAAAGATGGGAATGTGGACAGCCCAATTCTACTTATTTTTCGGTGCAGATAATTCCCATCTGGGTGAATTTTCTCATTTGTACCAGATCACAGTTTCATTAATTTACAGAATGCGGTTTAGATTTTAAGAATTTAAAAATTGGAAAAATTGGAAAAATCATTAATTTTTAAAGCAGTGCTCTACTAATGCCTACTCTCTGAAAGATTAAGATGTCTTCTGTAGTTCCTAACCTCCAATATCCCATACAAAAGAGAATGTATGATTCAAAAATGCTACCTTTAATTAATTAATGCTAATCTTGATTAAAATTAATCAAGGCATCATTAGGATAGGACATTTCAGAGCCTTTAAAATGTTACTCTGCGTTGTTAATTTCCTAATGGAGGAGACAATATTCAATATTTCTTAAACTTAGACCTTTTTTTTTTTTTTTAAGAGAAAGAGTCTCACTTTCTCTCCCTTGTTAGAGTGCTGTCACGTCACAGCTCACAGCAACCTCCAGCTCCTGAGCTTAGGAGACTCTTTTGCCTCAGCCTCCCGAGTAGCGGGGACTACAGGAGCCCACCATAATGCCCGGCTATTTTTTGTTGCAGTTTGGTCAGGGCCCTGTTCAACCTGCCACCCTCAGTATATGGGGCCAGTGCCCCACCCACTGAGCCATAGGCACCGCCTAAAATTATAACTTTTTTAAAGGAAAATCTACTGTTTCATTAAACTTTTTTCCTGGAACACAGTCTTGGAGTTTTATCTACTAACAGTTGGAAAATGCCTTCAAAATTATTAATTTCAATTTCCACATGTTATAGATGAGTAAAATGAAACCCAGAGAGGCCAAGTTACTTGCTCAGAGTCTCCTAGGTACTTAGGACTAGACAAGTCCTCTGACTCTCAATAAAGCACTGTTTTCATTTCACATGCTACCTTATACGTATCTGGCACAAAGTCAATTAGCATCGACTTAAGCAATGCATAGTAAAATGTTGTTACAAATATAAGGTAATTGTTTCCTAGAGTATATTTTATTATAAGCTCAACATATTTTTAAACACTGTTGATTTTCTGAATTGATCAGGACAATTAAACTATATAAAAAAATGTTTGTTTTTTTTTTTACAAATGTTAAAATTTGTATAAAACTAGAAGATTTATTTTAATAGAGAAGGGAAAGAAAATCATATCAATTGCGTGCCAGTAGTGTGTCTATGACTTTAATTATAATGTCTTTATTTAGCTCTTGAGATAACTAAAAAAAATAAAAATTATTAGCTCCATTTCCAATAGTAGAAGAAAACGAAACTCAGGATGTCACTAAGATGTCCTAGGTCACATGACAATTAGTATGGAAGTTAAGGATTCAGGAGAGTTTTATCTGGATAATTCTTTAATTCTTTAATCCTCTATTTTTCTTTTTAAGAAATGGGCATAATAACTAATCATATCAAATACAAGAGATATTAAAACATTTAATGAACCATGAAGTACTCATATATCATACATACAAATTATTATTACTATTCTCCATGAAGAACAAATAGTTAATAGTTAAGAAAACTTAATAGTTTTCTTAATTTTCAAGTCTGCCAGTGACATACATTTGAAGACAAACATCTCATCATAGAAAAATAGTCCTAAAGTTCATGCATTATTCTTCTGGTGTGTTTGTTTTTAAAGGGTCTACGTTACTTTCAAAATTACACCGTAGGCCTTGATCATATTTGTTGATCAAGCATGTATAAAACTGAACACTGTTAATGAGAAAAGCAAGATTTATGAAAGTCACAATGGCTTTGGGAAATGAAAACACAATTTCATTTATTAATGGCCACTAATGGCCTACAATCAAGGCAGCAACTGCTAGGCAAATAAATAAACAATTAGCTGGTTTATCTGAAATGTAAGCAGAGGATAATCTAGCAATTTGTTCATTATTCTTATCTGCTGGGCCCTTTACCTCTCAACTCCATAATAGAAGAGCTGAATATAAAATGAATATTTATGTGAATTTATATTTTAAATAGTCTAGGTGAGTTTCTGCTTACCTTGTAATTTAAATTCTGTTTATATCTACATTTTTATTCTGTGTTTCCAGAAAGTAGACATGGGTTGATTAAAATACAGTAACTTCCCACTTATCCAGAAGGTCCAGCTTGTCAGAAGTCTCTGATAAAGGCCTCAGAGAAGCCAGAAATATCTCCACCAAAGCCCTGAATTAAGGCTCCTAGGGACTCATGCAGAACTTTATTGACTTTTTAAATATGCAATTCTTTTAAAGCTTAGTTATCTGGCTTCTCAGCCTCTGATAGATTAGGAGAAGCAAACCAGAAAAGGTCAGAAACTATCTGAGGCCGGTGAAGTACGAGCCGCTTTGATGGCTGACAGCCTTTCACCACAGTGTCCAGGAAAACAGGTCTATAATAGTTGTCCTGGATCCCAAGAAAGGGCTAAATGATGTTAATGATGCTTAGCTGTTCATTTTCTGGTTAAGTCATGCATTTTAGAACAATTGACTTCAAATGTGGTTAAGTTCGGGGAGCTGTAAAATTGAGTGATGTGTGCAACTGTGTGCACGTGTATGTGTGTAAGCGAGAGCAGGAAGGAGAGAGTGTGTCATTGGCACTGCTTTCTTAGAGTAGGTAGGTATCATTGAAGAACGATCTTAGTGAAGTAGAAGGATAGCACTAGAAACAGAAAAAGAGGGATACACTTTGAGAAGAGGGAACACCATCATTTAGAGTTGAAGTGATTAAAAAGTGGTAAATGGTGAATGGCTTGAGTTCAGAGTCTAAGTCAGGGGTCCTCAAACTTTTTAAACAGGGGGCCAGTTCACTGTCCCTCAGACCCTTGGAGGGCTGGACTGTGGGCCCCAGGACGAGTTGGCTGCTAAGCAGGACAGGCAGCAGCGGCAAAAACACCCGGTGGGCCAAATAAATGTCCTCAGCAGGCCACATGCACGTCGTAGTTTGAGGCCGCCTGGTCTAAGTATTACAGAAAGGTGGCCAGAAGCTTGGCTCCCCCTCTTTATTTTAAGTATTTAGTTATCGTGAAAGTTTCCTCCTCCCTGTGGACTCTGTGACTCTACCTTGGGGTGTCACTCAGCTATCTTTACACTGCTGTGATCAAAGGGCCTGTGATATGGTTAGGTTAAGAGAACAAAGGAGTTTGGCATGTATAGGTGTATAAGAAGATAAGAAAAGTCACCAATCTATTCTGAAAAATCCATCATAAAGTCCTACGCATTTTTTATGTCTCATCTAATTTTTACAACAGTCATAAATTGCCAACATTGTTGTTATTCTCATCACAGGTGAGAAAACTGAGATTCAAAGAAGTTAAATATCTTCCTTGTAGATAATTCATAAAAATTCATAAAGCTGTTCAGTGGCAAGGCCAAATTTCATACTCAGATACATTTGGGCCCATTTCTGTGTGGTTTTTAACCAAACCATACTACTAGCTTTACAGAAGGAAACTGAGTACTCAAAAGTGAACTATGGTTTCTCATAGAAAACTTTCCCTACTGTGAAGTAATAACGGTTTGAATTTCTAATAGATATATATGAACAAACAAATAAGTAAAGATTGAGCTCAAATTATGGGCCGATGATACTAATCACGGCACATTATTAATTGAGCATTTACTATGTGCTAGGGAACATATATATCTGTCAGAAATGGCCATTTTTCACCTTAAAATAAGACATTGTAGCTAAGAGAGTTTAAATAATTTGCCAAGTATGGCATAAATTCTAAGTGGTGGAACTGGATGAACTTTCCCCCACTTTCTTATGATGTCTTTCAAATAGCCCACAAAGGATTAAATTGAATGCAAGATGGGAAGTTGCATAGGACTGAAATATCAGTAGTAAACAATAGATTTCTCATCACTGTTTACAATCAGCCATATGTGTACATATCTATATTTAAAATAGAAGACCCACAATAGGCCATGTTATTCCTACAACTATATAACTAGCTATAATAAGGCAGTAACTTTAAAATTATCTAATGGGGGGG